>NC_134831.1:71307087-71369596 GCF_004210375.1 Tachypleus tridentatus
AATCATACATTAACATTATTTTCTTATAGATAGAAATTGAAAACTGACATTATTTCATTTACTATTTCAAAACGTTATAGGGCGCTTATTTCAGTTCTGAAAATATACTCTCCGATAAATGTTACCCTTCATTCCAGCAGGTTAATCGATATGACCCACAAATGTAACAAACGTATTTTCACTGACAGTAATTAGTAATTATAAATCTCGGTAACAGTTTAATTCGATTTGAAGTGCTCAAAATGTTCATAAATTTCACACATGTAAACTGAAATAATTTGGAATGTCAAAAAGTGTTTTCAGTTATTAGAAGATAATTTTTGAGTAGTCGAATTTAATTCAGTACTAGATGTAAAATTACATCAAAAAAGTTATAATAAAATTCTGACATACAGTCATAGATATAGTCATGTTCCTATTAAAAAATTTGTTCTGTGGTTAAAGAAATGGATGTTGCTAGTATAACATATATTTTCGGTTTATTTCTCACTCTTGTGTACACCCAGAATGTAAAAATGCTTTTATGTAAGTTTGTTTGTGATATCACTCAATACACAACTCTACATTTACTATCACTCAATCACAACTGCTGCCTTTGAATGTTGTTAAATTTCAGAACATATGTTAAATTTCATCATATTTATTATTTCGTTCACATCTGCAGAATGATTGTTATATAGACGTTCACGGCATTGCTTCATTATAGTAGGAACTTCTAAAAATCTCTAAGTATTTCATGAGTAACCTAGAAGAAGTGTATGTTGTAAAGAGTAGTTCCAAAAGACTATTAGTTTCTCAACAGAAGACTACGTGTGACTGTTTTCATTTAATGTGTTTAATACAGTTCGACGAAGATATATTCATTTTCTATAAATTAGTTGTTAAATCAAATATAGACTTCTGTATGAATTTGTATTTTAATAATTATGTCACATTCACTACCAAGTCGAAGAAATATTTGTTTTAATGAATTCACGGTTTTGTTAGTACTTGTTTCTCTGCATCATGTAGCTTTTTTTATTTCAGTTATAAAGCTAATACCCTTGAATAGAAATTCAATTAATAATAACTTAGAAATTAACATATGCAATTTGTTTAATTTCGAAGATTCAATAAATTGTTCTTAAATTACAGAAATATTTCAACAAGAACAATATATATAGCTGGAATAACAATATGGAAGGTTACTTTTAATGGTATCAAAGTTTGACGTTTAATGTTATAAAACCTCATTGAAATAATTTTACATGCATACCATCTTTATTCTTGCAAAGCGGAATTAAGACTCTGATTACAGAAATTAATAGCTTTTTTCTTACATTAACACACTAATGAAGTAGGAAAGGCAAACACTTAAACATAACTGATATTTTGATATTGTTAAATGACAGAAGAAAAGGAAAATTACAACTTATATTTTAAATTTATGAATTTCTTCTAAATTAAATTGACGTTTAATAAACACGACACTTGTAACACTACATAACAAAACCAGCAATCTCCAATTTTGTAAAACTTTCTACATACTCCACTTTCAATCTTTCTATTCTTCTATTTTCTCTGCATAATCTTTTCCAAAAAGATACCTCTAATGTTTTCACGGTATTTTAAATTTGAGGCTTACGAATATAAAACTCGGGTTTCGATATAAGCAGTAACCAGATCACATGTAGCTGTCTCTTTGGTTTGCTTTAGCAACAAATAAACAAAAGAAAAAAATCTGTGTGTTAAACATCGAACAGAGTGTTTAAAAATTCAATATCCTGTTATATTATGAAAAACTACCAAGTTTATTCATTTATCATAATGCCTTAACGGATAACTGATTTTGTTCCACGCTCTCACATACTTTAATTTTTAAGATGGAATACATGCCTTTCAAAACACATTTAATGTGGGTAGAATTACTTATTTTCACACCTATGAAATCTTCTATTAACCGTTAATGTTATATTGTTTCATCAACATCTTAGAAGGTTTATATGATATTTTTTACCCTTTGGAAGAGGTACATATAATGACACACACATGCACAAGTGATAGAGATGAATATTTGCACACTTAAAACGCGAAAATTGCGTTCAGATATCTGTGGTTGGTGGAACCCTATCTGTAATTTTGTGTTTAATTTTAAAAAGGAACTCATATCTTGATGTGAATCTTCAAGAAATATTATTGTGTTTCAAAAATGGGCTTGGTTTTAAATAGAAAAGAAGTTTGAAATAACAACACATTTCTACTTATTTCAAATTTTCTTTAACAGTTTGGCCTTAGGAACTTTTAGCTTAATTCTTTTGTGAATGAATTGTAAAATTGAAACTGAAATGAGATAACTAAAATCTTTAATCTCTAACAAGGTCCAAAGTTTCATTGTATCGCTGCTATGTGATGTTTTGTCATGTTTGTTTTTAAATTTTGCGCAAAGATACACGAGATCTATTTGTGCTCGCCTTCCCTAATTTATCAGTGTAATACTACAGGAAAAGCAGCTAGTCCTCCCTAACTACCGCAAACCTTTAGATTATTCTTTTATCAACGAATAGTGGGATTGACCGAAACTTATAATGACACCAAGGCTGAAAGGACGAGTATTTTTATGTGATGGAGAATCGAACCCACGACCCTCAACATACAAATAGAACGCCTTAACCGAACTGGCCATGCTCGGCCGATACGACATCAATACAGTCAATTCTACACAATGAAATATCACCACTCTTTCGCACACTTGCAATTTAATAGTGGGTTCTTATAACCTCATCGCTAACTTCTATGGGGTTCATAAAAGTAACCCACTTGTAAACGGATTTAATAATTAATTACATGTTACAAATAACTTAAAGAATATTACTACGTTTAATTACTACGTGGTAATTGATATTGCATTCTGAAATTAGCTTAGTTTTAGTCCAAGTAAATATTTGATTTCTATTTATAGAGTTCTAAACTGAATAGATAGAAAAAAACCAGCAGCATAATATTTTTACCTTCAAGGATAACGACAAATGTTTTGCTGTGGTAATATTAACTTCAACATGACTGACGTCTTACTGGTAGAATGACTTTGTGCTGATATATATAGATAAACAAATTTCATATCGCTCAAAAACATAAACCAATGAATATTCTTATTTGAAGGAACAAAGTTGAACAGAGAACAATACGATCAACATTGTGTTTTCGAGTGAAAATTTAATTTTACGTGCAACTAGAACTGTGAAGTATTTGACTTTCATTTAAAATGGACAATTGAAGAAAAAGTGAATTTTATTATTATTTTTTATTAGAAATGAAATTAATGAGAGAATTGGTTGTTGAAAGGCCAAAAGAATTCTCTAATTGGCCTTACAGTCTGTTGTTGACGACCGTTTTTCCTGTTCAAGGTTCAACAAAACATCTTGGGTCAAAATTTTATGATATAATTTACACAGACAATTTAATTAGAATAATTATGTTTAAAATTCAAGTAAACAATTGAAATAAAAAATAAAACTTATTCATTCTTTCTGCACTAGCATTTATCATTAAAATAATAGTAAGAAATGAGAGAAATTGTGTAAAATACATTTTTCAGACTGATATTTTTAACCCGATTATACAGTCATGACGAATATTTCTGTGAAGTTTGTAAGGATAAAATTCATTATTTTAAAATGAAAATATTAAATATGAATGAACTACTATATAATAACTATCTCTATTTCATATTTGTTATGTTTACTTTCATTGATTGAAATATATACAAATAAAATGAATTATTTTTAAAACTTTGAAAACTAGAGGAAATTTAATATTTTAATCTGTCGTTCATTTAATAATTATTTATGGTTTGTAATAAATCTCACTTTTTACGAATAACAACAGATAATGTTTTATGTTTTTCCCGTGATATTAGTTCATATATTTGCTGTCAGATGGCAATGAATTTTCCTCTTATTGATGGTGTGAGGTTTCAAAATATGAATTATAAAATAATATATTTTATTTAGCTCTTTGTTTAAACAAACACGAAGTATTACCATAACAATACAAATAAATACTTTACATCTGTACAACTAATTTAATAGATGAACGTCTATGCATGAGGTGTGACATTTCATATTTCATTATCTAACTTCTAGAAATGTTCAATTAGAGGTGGAGGAAGAGGAATATGGACGATACAATGATATTGGTGGATATGGTGGTTAGATAAAATGAGGTTTTGGTAGTGAACGATATAGTAGCGACATAAAAATAAGTTTTTGTGAATTAGTAGTACTAAATTCAATCTTTTCTGAGATCTACATCAGGAACAGGTGAAACAATGCTAGAAATCATAATAGGCAACTTGCAAGATGGCAACCATTTTCAAACAAAAAATACATATTTTAGTAAATAAAAATAATATTTAAATAATGTAGACTGGGATGTGATAGAGATGTAAACTTGGGCTCAGTAAAGTACGAGTCGAGTGCCTTAACCACCTCGCTATGATTGCAATTCAATCTTTGTGTTTAAAAACTTACTGCTAACGCACTAGGGGACATATATAAAAACCTCATTACTTATAGTTCGAAATAAATCTCATGTATTTTATTAATAACAAGAGATAACGCTTTTTTCTCTCCGTGATATCAGTTCATATATTTGCTTTAAAATGGCGACGCATTTTCCACCGACTGATTATGTAGGATTTCAATATATGAATTGTAAAATAATAAATTTGATTTAGCTTTTCCTTGAAAAAAACATGAATTAATACCAAACCCATACAAACAAATAATTTACAAGTGTAGAAGTAATAAAATAAATGAACGTCTTTGCGTCTGATGTAACTTTCGATATTTTATTGCCTACCTTCTAGAATTATTCAATTAGATGTCGTAGAAGATGAACATGGAGGATACGGAGGTGCTGATGGATGTGGTGGTATTGAGAAATTAAGTTTAGGTTGTGAAGGAAATAGTAGCGACAGAAAAATAAGTTTCGGTGAATTAGTAGTTTCAAAGTCAATCTTTTCTGAGGGCTACATCTAGAACTAAGAAACTCTCTATGCTAGTAAATATAACAAGTAACATAGATAATGGCAACCATATTTGAACAAAAAACAAATAAATTAGTAAATAAAAATAATATTTAAGTAATGTAGACCATCAAAAGATGTCTAGTAATCAATTATAAGAAAACCATACATGCATAACTAAAGTTATAGAAAAGAAGTGTTTGAAAGCTATACATAAATTAGAAAAGGTTGTATAAATAACAGTATTGATAAAAAGGCACTCTTTTCTTTAGTACTTTAGATGAAACGTGATTTGACTGTTACAATATGGTCGTCGCTTGAAATTAAAATACATAAGGAATAAGGAAAAATGTTTTTCACTATGTTGTTTTTAAATATGAAAACCTAATTCTCCTTTATCGTTTGTTTTTCTTGTACTTCACGTGGCTCTCAGTAAGTCTTGAGAAATCTCTAACTTATAATTGTTTCACCCCTGAGGGTATACGATATTCGTTTGTTTGAGTATATTTTATTTTCAATGAGATCTCAACTTTTGTACAAATTTTGCTAAAACAAGCTGTATAAGAACTGAAATCTGATATCATGATGACATATTATTGTCCCATCTTTGATTTACATAAAAAACAATATTACTCAATTTTATACAACTTTATTTATATATCTGTTTCGCTAAACAGAAGGAATATTTAGAATAATATGACAGAGCTATTTCCTATCACAATTGTCGTAAAATGATAGTTAATTGATGTAGTTAAAATTCTGATAAATATATAGTGAATTGAAGTGAACTTATAAGTATATATACATATGCTTTTACTGTAGTTGATTCACGAGATATAAAATATTATGTCAGTGGATCAACAATAATCAGGATAATCTTTTATGATATTTATTTTGTCCAAAACGTACACTACAAAAAGCCAAATAATTTCTCACCACAGTCTGGTAACTTACCTGTTAAAACAATCTATATCTTCAGTCTTGTAACTTATATGCAATTAATGTCATCACTTCTCTTATTTTATGATCCAATTTAAATAAATAAAACTTGAATATGGCTTGAAATGTTGAAAATTAAACCTTCTTTATTAAATATATAAGGCAAAAGAGAACTGTCTTTTTTCAGACGTCTCTACTTCAGGACTGCTAGATTAAATGATGATAACTAGTTATCACTCTCCCGCCACTTCTCGGTTTACTATTTTATCAGCAAATAGTTTGATTAACCGTCATGTATAACGCCCTTCGTCTGAAAGGATGAGCATATTTAGCCTGACAGAGATATGAACTCGCGCTCCGCAGACTACGCGTCCTGTGCTTTAACCATCTGGCCATGATTGCAAATCAGTCTTCTGTGATTATAGACTTTTCCATAACTCACCAGGGGACATATGTATAAACCTCTTGTAAATTGGTTTAATAATTAATTACAAATCACAAGGAAGTTAAAATATATTACTATGTTTAAATTTAACCAGACACATTTTGGTAATTTCTCTTCACATTTTGAAATTAGCTTACGTTTAGTCTAAATAAAGAATTAAATTCCATGTTTAAAGTTCTCAACTTAACAGATAAAGCAAAAGTCAATAAAATTAAATTATTTATTTGAGAAGGATAACGACAAATATTTTAGTATGATAATGTTAACTTGACTGATTTTCTGCGAAATTCACATCACTTAAAAATACGAACCAACATATGTTCTTTTCTCCAGAACAAAACATGAACAAATAAAATTATAATCAAATTGCGTTATTGGGTAAACGGTATATTTCAAAAATATGACGTATTCTACCTTTTAATGTAATAGAATAACTTAAAAAATATGCATGTTATTGATTTTCTTTCTTCTCATCAGAAGTGAAAATGAAAAGAGAATTCGTTGTGTAGTGACATAAAGCATTCTTAGATCGCGCGAACTCACTGGTGTAAGCTGTAGTTTTCCTCTTTTCGGTTTATTGAAATAACTTGGAATAGAATGTCGTAACATTTATGAAAATGCTGAAAACGGATTCACCCTACATGAAAAATATACAATCTTCAAGTGTAGACAAATATTTATTTTTCATGAAAAATAATAGTAATAACAATTATGTATAGTATATTGGTCAAGTTGCTCTTTTTACCGTCATATTGAAATAATAATAAGTAACTCGATGAATTTTGTAAGTAGAAAATAAATTATTTTAACGGAAAATTTTAAATATGAATAAAGATTAAGAAATATTTAACTTCAATTCACATGTGTTCTTTTTATTTTCATTGTTTTAAAATATTAAAATATATAATTTATTATTTATCATATGTTGAGAAATTGAATATTTTAAGTTGTTATCAATTTTATTATGATTTCAAAACTTTTATAATTCGTAATATATTTCTTATTTTAGAATCACAACAAATGACCGTTTTGTTTTGTTTTTTGTCTGGGAATTAATACATATCTTTGATGTAAGATAGCGACATATTTTTCTTTCATAACTTTGCAAGTTAAGATTACAATTACGACATTTAAATAAATATATTTTATTTCGCTATTTTTTGGAACAAACACATATTCTTGCCAAAATCAATTCTAACAAATATTTCTCAACTGTACAAGTAAAAAAATAGATAAACATTTTTGCATCTGATGTGACTTTCACTATATGTTTACTATACTTGTACTGATAAAGGAGGATTTACAACGCTAAAATCATGGGTTTGATTCTCCTTGGTGGTCTAAGCATATAGCCCGATGTGGCTTTGGTATAAAGAAAAGCACACACACTTATAAAGGAGAAAGATAGAAAAAAGTCGAGTATACTAGTAGTAAAGAGATCGTTGACATTCTGGTTATGTGTTAAATTAGTTTTTCATCTACAGTAGACTAGGTATTCAACTAAGTAGCTGTATGTCATATTTAGTAATGGTCGATTACATTTTCCACGTGGGTAATGGTTAAAGAGCTTTGTTTGCGATTTGACGGATGCGACTTCCAATTTCAGTTCTACTAAATATTCTAGCCTTAAACCAGGGTTTATTTCTAAATTTTACGCAAAGTTACACAACGGCTGCATGAGCTAGCTGTCTTAAATTAGCCGTGTGAGAATAGAAGGAAGGCATTTAGTAATCAACGCGAACTCTTGTCTTACTCTTTTACCAACGATTAGTTGAATCGATCATCACGTAATAACGCTCCCACAGCTGATAGAACGAGCATATTTGGTGGAACGTGAATTAGTACCCGCGACACGCAGATTGCGAATAGAGCGCCCTAGCAACCTGGTCAAGACGGTCTTTTGAGCTATGGGTCTTTATACTTACACGTTCCGTAAAGGGAATTGACTCTTCGAGAAAGGAAAGACCCCTAGTATTCATATGTCTCTGTTACTGTCCCTTGTTTTGGCTAATAGCTCTTTCTCATCCTATTGGCAGAGATATTTTCCTGATTGTACTTCGTACTGTGATTGACAAAACTGATACTTTCAGTAACGTTCTAAATGACACATTTTCTCGTGACTCTACAGACATCAACATTTTAATCATGGGTTTTTCATTTTGAAGTAGTTGTTCTACAAGGCCTCTCTCTGTCTCTTTGCACTCTTATTATTTACAGTTTGAACACACTGAACCGAGACTGGAGTGAACAATCTGTAATTCAAAAACAGGAAATGGTAAACGTATAAAAACTGTATTCTATCTTGAAGTATCCATATTGTTACCACAATACTAGGAAAGAATTTGTTTCGTATTTACTGTGATAACTGTAAACAATAACGTTTACTCTTTGATATTATTATACTTTGTCAGCATTTATCAACAGCGGAAAAATTCAATCGATTTTATATTTGTTTAAATAGTGTAAAAGCCTTGTCAAATTAAAGTTCTAATAACGTCTTATGTTATTTATTTACAACTTCAATATATACCGTCTTTTCACAATGAAAGCTACAATGTGTTATAATATGTTTTTCGATATTTAATGTAGTCAGAAGCGAAGATCTTCAAGAAATTAAATCCACTTCTAACAATTAAAATATCCTCTCGGTAGCAGAGTCACATCATAGGTATGTAGCTTTGTGCGAAATTCCGAAAACAAACAAACAATCAACCAAATATTTATTAGGTAAATATGTCTATTTTATTTTGTATTAATATTATCAATAGAACCATTTATTATGTCTGGTGTGATCAATTATTCATATTGTTGCATTTTCAGACTTGATATGATTGTTGATAAGAAGCTGATAATTCCGTGAATATTGTTATTACTTTGAGGAAATATCAATATTTCCTCAAAGAAATATAGAAACTAACAAAATTTATGTTTGTTTTGGAGTAATTTAAATATTATTTCTAACAATTGAGGTAACTGGAGACGCGATCAAAGAATCGTGTATAAATAACAAAAATATTTAGTGAATCAGAAAATTTTAATTTATTAAAAAGAGTATAAATTCAGACTGGCGGGTGATGATGACTAGACGCCTTTCCTCTAGGCTAGCACAGACAGCCCTCGTGTAGCTTTGGCGAAAAATTCAAACCAAACAATACTGAGGACAGCATGTCTTTGTTTCTAATCGAGATAATTACCCAAAACGCTATAAGTGTTATTTTGCAAGTTCCAACAGATGGATGCAAACTCGAGGAAATAAGCACGCTTCACTCTACAGAATGAATAAACAAACATATTACATGGCCTGTAATCACTGTACTCTTTTTTAGAACGAACAACAGATGTTTTCATGCTAATTCTTATTGTTCTGTACATGAATATTGTACATGAATAAACAAACATAGTACATAGCCTGTAATCACTGTACTCTTTTTTAGAACGAACAACAGATGTTTTCATGCTAATTCTTATTGTTCTGTAGCATTGTGACTTTTTTGCTGTAGCCCCCCAAAAATTGAGACCTCTTCCCATTGAGTAAGTACGCCATTTTCTACTGGCGTACATGAATATTTATTTAATTTTAATCACAATATATTAACATAACACTGTGACTATACTTACCACCAGAGCTTTCGAGATAGTTAGTTCAAAATCGTTTCACAATTAAAATATATTATGGTCAGGTTTGTTTGGAAGTTCTCGGAAAGCTACACGAGGGCTATATGCACTAGCTGTCCATAAGTTAAGACTAGAGAGAAAAAACAGATACCTGAATAATAAAAAAATATAGTATATCAAACAATAAATAGTTAATATTTACTGACTTGCAAGTAAATTTAAATTCACAACATATAGAACAGTAAATACATAATTTCTCCAACACTCCAATTCAACACTATATGTTTTCGAAAATAACTGTGCCATTAGTACTTCCATATTTAGGAAACCATTCAACACAAATACGTTAAGAAACTACAAAATTCATCACAACTTTGTGTTCACATCAAATTAAAATTAATTAATTCATTAAAATTTCTCCTTTTTGTATATATTATACATATATATGTATATAAAGAGAAGTCACATTCCTATGTTCAGCATGTGCTTGTTTTTAGTTGAGTTAATTACCATTAAGTAAATCATCCCTCTAAGTAGAATTTATTAACTTTAGAGTGAATTCTCAAGCAGTCAAAGTAACTAACTAATCATACTCACTAATTAGTATGATAAAATACACTTATCAATATCCAATAATTACATAAGTAATATTTTATCTTTTATTCTGACATACCTGAAGCCCAGCATGGCCAGGTAGGTTGAGGCGTTCAACTCCTAATCCGTGGGTCGCGGGTTAAAATCTTCGTAACACCAAACATGCTCACCCTTTCAGCGATGAGGATATTATGATGTAACGGTCAATCTCACTATTCGTTGGTAAAAGAATAGCCAAGAGTTGGCGGTTGGTCGTAGCGACTAGCTGCCTTCCCTCTAATCTTATACCGCTATATTAGGGACGGCTAGCGCAGATAGCCCTCGTGTAGCTTTGTGCGAAATTCCGAAGAACAAACAAACATACCTGAAAATTTAGTGTATTTCTAAGAAATCAGCTAATTTTTCCGTTTTGGTATTTTTATGACCTTCATCTACCTGACGATTCACCATTTAAAAAGTTGCAAAAAGTTGCAATGAAAACAAAACAGCAGAAGTTAATTCTGAATAAGTTACAAAAATCTAAATATTAGTTATTGCATTTTACCAAACAACTTTCAAAATATTAGAAAACTTGATAATTTTGTGGCGTTAATGTTTTAAATTCGAGGGAAACATTAAAGATATTACGATGGCAGAACAAAAATTTAACATATTCTTATTACATTGATTCCATTTAAAATTTGAGATTACTATCATATGACTTCGTTATTATATAAGACTCATATTTTCTTCTTTAAGAAATTTTCTTACTGCGTAGATAAAGGTGATCAATATCAGAATTCACTTGAGGAATTTTGTTTGATTGTTTCTTACTTTAAGATAAAACAACTCAATGATGGAAAACTGAATCATTATTTTTGTCTGAGATAATCTGTTAGTCATATGACTCAAAGTATTATCATTACTGATTGCATAATATAATACTTTTAATTAGATCCTGCCCATCTGTTGATCCTAGTATAGTTTGATGATATTCACTATGAACTGTAATTATTTCATGACACGTAAGTTTCCTCTTTCATATAATAAGGCACCTGCAGCTTTATCTCATCCTATTGGTAGAGATATTTCCTGCACTGTATTTCGCACTGTGACGGGACAAAAGTGGAACATTCACGTAGCGTTCTGAGTGCCACGTTTTTTCGTTGACATTGCAGACTTAAACTATATAATCTTGTGTTTGTCATGAGTGAAGTCATTGTTCTACAGGCTTTTGCCCTATCTTTCTTTGCACGCTTATCATTTACAGTGTAAAGAGACTAAAGTAAACATTTGGTAATGAAATTCTTTGGACGGAAAATGGTAAGGGAACAAAAACAGTTTTCAATCTGGTATTATTTGAATCATTATTACAAAGTTAGGGACAATTTTGTTTCATATTTAATTTGATCATTATAACCTCCAACAATAACCTTCAATATTCGGATTTTGAAATGCATTAGTTGTAATTCATCAATACTTGAAATATTCTGCGATGTGATATCTCTTTAGACGTTATAAAAGCTTGGCAAAATAGAACATCTATTAACATATTATGTTATTTTTCTATTGTTTCAAGATATACCATTTTCTTTTTTGATCTAGGGAAAGCTGCAATGGATTGCAATAATTTTTTGTGACGTTTACACTTGTTAGAAGCGTTGATTTTAAACAAATTGAGCACACTTATAACAATGTAATTGACCCCTCCGTTGTAAAGTTACGTCAAGATGGTGAATTTGGCAGATTTGGAGGTGCTGGACAATATGGTC
The DNA here is from genome assembly GCF_004210375.1 of Tachypleus tridentatus. NCBI lineage: Eukaryota > Metazoa > Arthropoda > Merostomata > Xiphosura > Limulidae > Tachypleus > Tachypleus tridentatus. The sequence continues at coordinate 71,319,437 of NC_134831.1, forward strand.
TTCCAAAAATAACAGGAGATTTTAGATTCTTTGTGAACAGCCTAAGAGGTAGAAGATAATGTGGATTTGTACTGAAGGTTCTCGGAGAGGTGGATATGAATGGTGATAATCCAGTTGCTTTTACTATTGGTATTTTGTATCATGGTGTATCTTTATGATTTTACAGCCTAACAATACACTTTATACAGTTGCAGAATAATTTAAATTTCATTTTCATCATTGTGTTTATTTACATAAATTAAAGAAATTTAGCAAGAGCTTTTATATTATTGTATTTACTTTTTATTAGCATATCAATAAACGAACATATACGTTAGGGTAAAATAAACCAAACACATGAACTTTATAATCTGCACTTAAAAGATTTCTTATTCCAAAACCTTAATTAACATGTAACAGAAATACATGAGCAAATCGAGAACAAATGAGATACATCATGCTAAAAATCATAACAAACAACTTGCATAATAGCAACAACAACAACAAAAAGAAATAAACAATATTTGAGTATTAGAGCCTGTTAAAAGGTATCGAGAAATCGCGAAGAACAAATCCATACAACCATACTTAAAGTTATTGAAAAGGAATGTTTATAAATTATACAGAAATTAGAAAAAGATGTAAATTGATAAATACTTTACAATGTGAAACATAAGGTGTAACGAAAAACCTTTTCACTATATTGTGATAAAAAGGAAAACCTAGTTCTTCCTGGTCGTTTGTTACTCCTGTATCTCTCATGGCTTTCAATGTGGCTCAAGACGGTGTAAGATAGTTTGTTGTTTCAGACTGTTTTCCTTTCTTGTGTGATCTTAACTAAGATACAAACTTTTCTAGAAAAAGCTACATAAGGGCTGAAAGTTGTTATTATGACAAGTGATGTCCCAAACTTTCCAAAATGATATAGAATTCTCTTTTTTTAGGAACATTGTTTTCATTTTTTGACCTAAATCAATTTACAAGTTTTGAGAACATACTTCTTATCCATACGTTCTCACCTACAGATGAATATACTAGTGGTTATATTGTATGCGTTTTCAATATTGCCAGTGTGTGAATGGTTGATGAAGGAAGAGTTTGTTTTTCACTTCTTTTATTTTCAAACTTGAGTATTCTAAACAGGTAACGGTTATATTAACAAGAAGGGAATCTGTTTACAATACCAACTTCTTATGAAGCAAATAAATAATGGATAATAATAATTCTAATAATATACGGATCTGATTCAATATAAACCTCTGTCTACATGATTAGATTCATCAGTGTAACGTATGGTATAAAAGAATATCAGTTCAAAAATTTCGTTTAAATGTTATCTTGTAGTTTATAAAATGATGTATTTTACTGCTAAGATAAACTAAAAAGGTCGCTGACATCGGATGATCACTATTTGTTCTTAATCATTCCTTTTCATGCGGAAATTTCCTGTTACGTGATGATGTCAGATTTTTGGTATGTCACAGTGATCATATTTTATTTTCTAACTTAATAAAAAACTTCATTTCACCGAAACAAAAACTGCATTCTTAAACACATAACCTGTTACTCTAAAAGTATTTAAATTAAAGCTTAATAGAATAGAAATTAAGTAAGCAAAAAAACAACCAGGTTCAGTTTTCTTTATTCTAAATAAAATACATAAGTTAATAATAAGTTACACAAACAATTTATTCCCCCCAAAAAATGAAGCTGGTATAATGATCAATATGGAAGTTTGTTTGTGATCTCACTCAACAGATAACGCTACACATCATAGCTTCAATCACAAATTCTGATTTTGAGATGTTAAATTTCAGAACAGTATATAACACCATCGTATTTATTATTTCGTTCACATCTACAGATAAATAGTTACATAGACGTTCACACCATTGTTTCATTATAGTACAAAACTCAAAGAACCTCTGAATATTTCATGAGTAATCTTGTACCAAGTTTAAGTAGTTTAGAGTAGTTCCAAAAGACTTTATTAGTTTGTCAACAGAAGCCTACATATGACTGTTTTCATTTGATATGTTTAATAAAGTTCGTTGAAGATATATTCTTTTTTTAAAATTAGTTATTAAATCAAATGAAAACTTCTGTATGAATCTATATTTTAATAATTATGTCACCTTCACTACCAAGTCAAAAAATATTTATTTTCTTGAATTCACGGTTTTGTTAGTACTTGTTTCAGTGTATTAGGTAGCTACTTTTATTTTACTTATAAAGCTAATACCCTAATATAGAAATTCGATTAATAATAATTTGGAAACTAACTATGTAATTTATTTAGTTTCGAATATTTAATAAATTGTTCTTAAATTTCGGAAATATTTCAAAACATGTATTCAATATCTGCATTCTTTATGTAACAATAATAGATATTCCTTTGAAAAACAAAACATTAAGAACAATACATAGTGCTAGAATAACAATATGCAAGGTTACTTTTAATGGTGTTTAAGTTTGACGTTTATTGTTATAAAACCTCCTTGAAATAATCTTACATGTATACCATCTTTATTCTTGCAAAGCGCAATTAAATTGATCACAAAAATTAATAACTTCTTTACTTTAAACACATTAATGAAGTAGGAAAGACAAACTCTTGAACATATAACATATTTTCATACTGTTAAATGACAGAAGAAAGGGAAAGTTACAACTTATATTATAAATCTATGAATTTCCTCCAAATTAAGTTAACGTTTTATAAAATCAACTGCTCAATCTTTACCAAAAAAGATATTTCCAGTAGTTTAACGGTAATTTAATTTTTGAGGCTTATGAGTATAAAACTCGGTATAAAAGCAGATCACAGATAACAATTTATTTTGGTTTATGGTTAGCAACAAATAAGTAATATCTCTTAGTTTAATATCAAACAGAGTCTTTAAAAATTAAATATCAAGTTAGATTGTGAAAACCACCAAGTTTATTCATTTATTATAATTTCTTAATGTATAATTGATTTTGTTCGATGCTATCACATACTTTAATCTTTAGGATGGAATAAACGACTTTATAAACACATTTATTGGAAGTGAAATTACTTACTTTAAACATATGAAATCTTCTATTATCCATTAATATTATATTCTTTCATAACCATCTTAGAAAAGGCAGATATAATAACACACACACACTCAAGTTATGCATCTTGTATGTCTGCAGACTTTAAACGCCACAAACCAGGTTTAGATACCTGGTTGGTAGAACAGTGTTTGTAATTTTCTACTTAATATTAAACAAAATAAACTTCATATCTTGATGTGAATTTTAAAGAAATAATATTTTCTTTCAAAAATTCACTATGTTTAAAACAGAAACGTTTTAAATGCGTATACATTTATATTTATTTCAATTTTTCTGTGACAATTTGACCTAAGGAACTCTTGACTTAATTTTTTTAATGAATTGTTAATTTTACATAAATAAAATTCAAATTGAAATGTGATAACTAAAATCATTAATGTATTCAACGGCCCAAATTTCATGGTATCTCTGCTAGGTGATGTTTTGTCGTGTTTGTTTTTAAATTTTGCGCAGAGCTACACGAGAGCTATCTGTGCTAGCCATCTCTCGTTTACCAGTGTGAGAATAGAGGGAAAGCAGCTAATTATCGTCAACCACCGCCAAGTCTTGGGCAACTTTTTTAACAACAAAAAACAGCGGGATTTACCGTCATATTATAACTCCTCCACGGCATAAAAGGCGAACCTGTTTGTGCGACGGGGACTCGAATCAGCGACCCTCAGATTATAAGTCGAACGCCTTACCCAACCTGGTCATGTCAGGCTGTTTCGTCATCAACGCAGTCATTTCTACACAATAAATTATTTCCACTCTGTCCGCTTGCTTGCAGTTGAATATTGGTTCCTCATTTTCTCTATTTCATATGTGTTCTCTATATTTTCATTGTCTTTTTACATAAAAGAATAAAATTTATCATTTACTTTGTGCTGAAAAGTATAGCATATTAATTATTTTACGTTGTTATCAATTTAATGATGATTTTAAACCTTTCATAGCTCGTAATATCTTTCGTATTTTAAAAATGAAAACAAAAGACCCTTTTGTTTTGTTTTGTTTTGTTTTTTGCATTGAAATTTACTCATATTTTTATTTTAAGATGGCGACGCATTTTCCGACTATCATATTGTTAAAGCAAGATTTCAATTACGATGCCACCCAGTGGCTCAGCGGTATGTCTGCGGACTTACAGCGCTAAAATCCGGATTTAGATACCCGTGGTGGGCGGAGTACAGATAACCCATTCTGTAGCTTTGTGCTTAATTCAAAACAACAAAAACAACAACATCAATTACGACATTTGAAGAATATATTTTATTTCACTATTTTTGGAACAAACACATATTATTGCCAAAACTAACTTTAACAAATATTTTTCAACTGTACAAGTAAGGAAATAAATGAACATTTTGGCATCAGATGTGACTTTCACTATCTGTTTACTATTGGTGTACTAATAAAGATGAATTTACAACGGGAATATCAGGCCGGGCATGGCCACGCGTGTTAAGGCGTTCAACGCGTAATCCCAGGGTCGCGGGTTCGAATTCCGGTCACGCCAAACATGCTCGTCCCCACGGCTGGTAAAAGAGTAGCCCAAGAGTTGGCGGTAGGTAGTGATGACTAGCTGCCTTCCCTCTATTCTCATACTGCTAAATTATGGACGGCTAGCGCAGATAGCTCTTGAGTAACTTTGCGCGAAATTAAAAGAAACGGTAAAATCATGGGGTCTATTCCCTTCGGTGGACTAAGCGTAGAGCGAGAAGTGGCTTTGTTATCAACAAAAAGCAGATACACTGATGAAGGAGAAAGATAGAGAAATCGAATATAGTAGGAGTGAAGAGTTCGTTGACATTCTGGTTGTGTGTTATATTAGTTCTTCATTTACTGTGGACTAGGTATTCAAGTAAGTCGTTGTATTCAATATTTAGTAAGGGTCTATTACATTGTCAACATTGGCCATGGAAGGGAGCATGACTCGTGATCTCAGAGATGCAGCTTCCAATTTCAGTTCTACCTAATATTGTAGCCTTTAGCCCTGGGTTATTTTTGAACTTCGTGCACAGTTACACAACGAGCTATATGAACTAGCTGTCTTAATTTAGCAGTGTAAGAATAGAGAGAAAGCATTTAGTATTCAACGCCAACTTTTGTCTTACTCTTTTACCAACGATTAGTAGAAGATATCGTCACATAATAACACCCCCACAGCTGATAAATCGAGAATATCTGGTCATTACGGGATTTTCAGCCATGGATCGTTATATTTTTATGTTCCGTGAAGAGAGTCGATTCTTTGAGAAAGGAAAGGCCCCCAGTAATAGCATGTTTCTGTTCCTGCATCTAACATGAAACATAGACAAGTGGAAGAAGCTTCTATTCCTTGATGAAAAAAAAACATTAACCTGGATCGTTCAGATGGCGACCAACATTACTGGCATGCTAAGGATATCCCACCAGAGACATTTTCTACACGATACAGTGGAGGAAGTTCCATCATGATCTGGGGTGCTTTCTCTTTCCATGGAACAATGTAGTTTCAGGTTATACAGGGGCGTCAAACAGCAGCTGGCAACATTGCATGTTGGTGAGAGCATCCTTATTGACTGAAAGCCCTCGCTTGTGTGGAAATGACTGGAACTTTCAGCACGACAACGTTGCAATCCACAATGCCCGCAGGACAAAGGACTTTATCGTGGCGAATAACGTTACTTTTTTGGACCAACCAACGTGTTCTCCCGAACTGAACCCCATTGAAAATATGTGGGGATGGATGGCAAGAGAAGTCTATAGAAATGACGTCAATTCGAAACAGCGCATGTTTTTTTGTTAAGCCATCTTCATCACTTGGAATAACATTTCAGCCAGCCTATTGCAAACGCTTATATCGAAAATGCCAAAGCGAATGTTTGACGTTATTCGCAATGACGACCGTACAACTCACTACTGAAACCTCTTATTGGGACTTTACTATCCTGTTTACGAATTCTTTTTGGTAAGGTCTTAAACTTTTGACCAGCTAGTATTTAGGCTAATTTCATAGTGTTCACATTTTCCCTATTAAATGCTAAAAACGTTTTTATTTTTATTTTCCCTTTTCTTATTTTCATTTTTCGAAGAACTACTCAAATAAGTGGTTGAGTCTAACAACGCAAAATGCCTATTTTTTTCTTTATGTTCATTGGCCAGCAGTGTATGTATGAAACAGTTTATAACTGTGTTTATTTGAAAAATTAGAATTCGTTACCTTGTCTAATTTGAGTTGTAATTATTGATATATGTACTGCTATATATATTCTCCTCATAAAAAGTTATTATGAAGAAATTTAATTTACTTATCTTTATCCTTGAAATGTAAAGTGGCTCTGTATCTATTAATTAAACACTAGTTGCTAAAAAAAATGACGTAATTAACTTGTGATTTTAGAACAATTTAAATGATTGAAGATACGATCAAACAAAAGTATATTAATAACAAACATATTTTGTGAATAATAAAATATTAATTTATTAACATTTATTGAAAATATATAAAGTTATGTATACTTCAGTCTACTATACGGTAGAGTTTTATTATAATGATTAAAATAACAGTACGGCTAACATAAGAAAGCTTTCGAAGCAAAGGCTGATCAACTAAACCAGATATCAAAACGTGTTATCACTATACGGGGCGTGTTCAGACTGTCATTCTCAGAAATCACTGTACGCGAACTCTTAACCGATAAATCATTTATTTTCAGTGGGATTCACATTAACGATCATACATCAGACTCTTCTATTTGACAATATTAGCTTTAAAATTTCGTTGGGTGTTCTCTATTAGTTATCTTACTCATAGAATTAATACAACGATTATTTTTCTAATAAAAGGAACAAGTTTTAAAAGGCGTTATTTTCACAATTACACAACTAGTGTTTCACTACTTACCAAGTTGAAAGTACGACAAGTATCGTGTTTACGGCGAGTTTCATCTGTTTGAAACGTATTAATCCTATCAATATTATTGATTTAATGTATCATTATTTTTGTCTAAGATAATCTGTTAGTCATATGACTCAAAGTATTATCATTACTGTCTGCATAATATAATACTTAAATTATATGAATATAATTAAATAGATTTTGTCCACCTATTGATCCTGGTATATTAGTGTTTAATGATATTCACTATATAGTCTAATTATTTAATTACACGTAAATTTCCTTTTTCATATAGTGAGACCACTGCAGTTCTTTCTTATCCTCTTGTCAGATATATTTTCTGCTTTGTATTTCGTACTGTGATTGGACAAAAGTAAGACATTCACGTAGTGTTCTGACTGCCCCCTTTTCCGTTGACATTGCAAAACTATGTAATCTTGTGTTTTTCAACAGTGATGTCGTTGTTCTACTGGCTCTTGCCCTCTCTCGCTTTGCACACTTATCATTGGCAGTGTGAAGAAAATGAACCGAGACAAGATCTTAGAGAAATTGGGTACATTTCTCACAATCAAAATGAGAGGAGAGCAGGACACAGTAGTGGAAAATGATGGAGATTTATACTGAAGGTTTTGAAAGAGGTGGATATGAATCCAAGTGTTTTTTCTATTGGTATTTTGTATCCTGATGTATCTACATTTTTAGAAACACAAACCATTAAATCTAAAGCATGTGTAAATAAGTTTAAAGAATTCACAAGCTGTCGTCTGTAATTTATCGTATTGTTATTCAAACTCAAAATATTTATGACTGAAACTTTATTATTTTACAGCCTAACTGTACATTTGATATTCTTACAGAATATTTGAAATTTCATTTTGGTTATTGTATTTATTTACACAAATTAAAGAAATTTAGCAACAGCTATTATATTATTTTATATGCTTTTTATTAACATGTCAATAAACGAACATATACGTTAGGTTAAAATAAACCAAGCACATGAACTTCATAATCTGCACTTTGGTAACAATCCAAATTCTCAAATGATATGTAACAGAAATACCTGAGCAAATCGAGATCAAATGAGATACACTGTTCTAAAAATCGTAACAAACAACTCTCGAAATGGTAACAACAACAACAACAACAAAGAAATAAAGAAATAAAAAGTAATATTTAAGTATTGAAGTCCGTTAAAAGGTATCGAGAAATTGCGAAAACCAAATCCATGTAACCAAACTTAATGTTAATGAAAAGAAGTGTCTGTCAATTATATAGATATTAGAAAAGGATATGTATATATAGTTTTTCCTCTACTTTACAGTGTAAGACATAAGGTGTAAACAAAAAGCCTTTTAACATTGTCGTATTTCAAAATGAAAACCTAGTTATTCTTGATTTTTCTTGTTGCTGTATCTTTCATGGCTTTTAACGTGGCTCTAGACGGTGTACGACAATCTGTTGTTTGAGGATATTTTCCTTTCTAGTGCGATATTAACTAAGATACAAACGTTTCTACAAAAAGCTATATAAGAAGTAAAAGTTGGTAATATGGCAAATGATGTCCTAAACTTTCTGTTAAACTGATATGGAATTATCTTTTTTCAACAACTTTGTTTTTATTTTTTGACCTAAACCATAATTTGTAAATGACAAAATTATAAACATGTTAAAATAACTGTTATGTGTTAGGAACCGTCTATCTAGATTTGTAAAATCAAATCATTTTGCTGGATCATCCAGTATGATATGTCACTCCAGTTTCTAACAGATAAATAGATACAAGGTATCTGGCCTACTTCACATACAACCAATACATGGGCTACTCTTATATCACAAAATAGTAGTTTCATTGTCACTTTCTTAACACACACAGACTCTCACCGAGATAGAAGCGAACAGTGGATGCGTGGATTCACACTCCAAGCAGTTAACCACAAAGTCACACTCGTCTCTATAAAAACTGACCATGAGGCATGATCAACTGAATAACATTTTACAATTACTGTAATAATGATTTTTTTCATGTAAAAGTTCAACACTTTAATATATAACAATATTGGTATCATTAAACAGAACTGGAAATATAACCAGTGACCTAGTGGTTTCTTTGTCGGCTTGTATACAGATTTTATACCTGTGTTGGACATAATACAGATAACCCATTGTGTAACTTTGTGCTAAATATCAAAAGAAACAAACATAAAGAGAAAAACAATAACTACAAACAGCAAATGAAATACATGGTTAAAGCAACAATTTGACAACTTTATATTTCTTAAACTAACCGGAATTCTTTTCCCTCAGAAAACATTTTTGTTCTCAGTTGTTCATGATAGAATACACTTTGTTGTTATTATAATAATAATAGAAATGCATAAAGAGTCGAAGCAAAAATTACTGTGTGATTGTTTCATTTTAAATATTGTTTAATTTTCAGTGTCTTAATTGGAAACAAACAACAACTAAATTGGTTTAAACTGTCTTTGAATCTCTTTCTTTCATACAAACGTATAATATCAATTGCGAACTTTTTGCCCCAATCAATGCTTCTTATTTTCCGCATTATATGGATGTTGAACAAATACTCTTTATTGTAATGCTGAAACACTTGTGTAAAAATGTTTATAAGAGTTTTTTTTTTTTTGTATACGTACAAATAAACGACTTGTTTGCATTTCAGAGAAAGAAACTTAACGTTATAACTGTTAAAAACAGCGTGTTGTTCAGGTCAAAGTTTACAAACTATTATGAATTTATCCCTATTAGACTAAAGCCTCTAAACTTTAACATTTTTATAATGAAATATTACCCTCCCACCTTTCATATACATTAAAAACACAGTATTACTCAGTGTTCTACAATAACCGAATTATTACATTGTTACATCTTTATCTCTTTGCATGTTTCCACAAACAGAAAGAATATTTGTAATAATGTGATCGTCTCGTTTCATAGAACAATAAATCAAGTAATTTTTGTTACAAAATGATAGCTAATTAATGGAGTTAAAATATATCGGAGTAATAAATATTAATCTCAATATATATGTACATATCCTGACAATCGGAAGTTCTTCTAAATATTTGACTAAACTCGTATGGTAGATTAAAATTATAAACTTTTATATCAATTGAATCAATGACTACAAGTTTAATATCTTTTTATATTTATTCTGGTCGGCGCATGCACTACAACAATTGAAATTATTTTAATTGTTAATTCATATCTTACAACAGTCGATCTCATCACATTCTGGTAACTAATATGCTACAGCAATGAATGTCGTCCAACACTAGTAGCTACTATAAGAGAATAAAGATTGATACAGCTCGAACAGGTGAAGAAAACTTTCTTATTATGTTAAACTTGTAAGGCAACGCAAGGACTACCTCCACTAGCCGTCCTTCACCTGACAGAGTAGAACTAGATGGAAAAAAGCTAGACACTACCATCCACCGAAAACTCTTAGACAACTCTTTTTCCTACGAATACTGGGATTGCCTGTTACATAATACTGCCATTGATGAAGAGGCGAGCATGTTGATTGTGATGGACATACAAACCTGCGAACATCAGATACTAATCAGTAGCCTTTAACTATTGGACCAAGCCACGCCCACAACTTGGTTGAAAATGTGGAAAGTTTCTTCTTTTGAGAACCGTTTTCACTTTAAAATATCGTGACATAAATTATTTGATTTACAATTTTTACAAATTTCAGGACGTTTATTTCAGTTCTGAGAATATACGTGGTGATAAAGTATTCCTCTACAAGTTACGTGACCTATAGTGGCAGCAAACATGTTTACACTACTAATAGAACGGATATTACTACTAGCAATTAATTTCTGTAGTACATATAACTACAAGGCAAAAACGATAAAGACGAATCAGTTTGCAGTGGTCAAACTTTTCATGAATTTTTCTCGTATAAAATGTAATGTTTTTATATTTTATAACTACTTACATTTATTTAAAAAAGTAATGTTTCAAGAAATCCAGTTATTCACTTCTACGTCTAAAATTACACCAGCAGAGTATAATCATAATCTGACATAAAGTCATAGAGAAAGTCATGTTTTGTTGTTATGAGAGAACTTTTATTGAAAATTGTGTTCAATTGTTAAAAGAATAGATGTTGAACTTATTGTATTTATTTTCGGTTTATTTTTGAACCTTGATTTCCGAAGTATAAAAATACTTTTAAAGAAGTTTGTTTGTGATAACACTCAATAGATAGCGCCACATGTCAAACATCAATCATAACTTTCTTCTTTTATATCTTGTTAAAATTCAGCACAGCAACTTGCACAATCTTATTTATTATTTCGTTCACATCTACAGATAGACAATTATACAGACAGGCACGAACTTGCACCTTTATAGCTGAAAACTGTAAAAATGTCAAAACAATTCATGAGAAATATGGTATTAGTTAAGTTTAAGTAGAAAAGAGTAGTTCCAAACGACTTTATTACTTTGCAAACAGTTTGTTTGTTTTGTTTGTTTGTTTTTAAATTTCGCACAAAGCTACTCGAGGGCTATCTGTGCTAGCCGTCCCTAATTTAGCAGTGTAAGACTACTCTTGGGCTACTCTTTTACCGACAAATAGTGGGATTGCCTGTAACATTAAACGCCCCCACGGCTGAAAGGGCGAGCATGTTTGGCGCGACGGGGATGCAAACCCGCGACCTAAAGATTACGAGTCACACGCCTTACCACACGCTTGGACATGCCGGGCCAGTTTTCAAACAGAAGACTACTTATGACGTTTTCATTTCATAAGATTAAAAAGTTTGTTGAAACTATAATCATTTTCTTTAAATTAGTTATTAAAGTGAATAAATTCTTCTGTATGCATTATATTGTCATAATTATGTAAGAATCACTACCAGTTTGAAGAAAAATTATTTTACTTTTGAAATCACGAACTAGTTTGTACAAGTTTCACTGTATTAAGTAACTACTTTTCTTTCATTTATGAAAATAATACCCTGAAATACAAAATCAAATAATTATAAATTGAAAATAATTGATGTAGTTTATTCAAAATAGAAGATTCATGAAAGAGTTCTTAAATTCCTGTAATATTTCAAAACATGTTTTCCATATTTAGGAATAATGGATATTCCTTTGAAAAACAAGAGAGTAATCATGATACATAGTAATGGAATAACAATATGCAAGTTTACTTTTAATGGTGTCTACTTTTGATGTTTATTGTGATAAAATCTAGTTGAAATAACTACTTGAATCTATCATTTGACAGAAGATCGGGAACATTACAACTTACATCTTAAATCCATAAATTTCCTCTAAATCAAATGCACTTTCTAAAAAATTTCCCCTTAATACATTATATAACTATGATGACTATGAGATACTAAAAATATATTTAACCTTTTGACATCATAACGTAAAAGGAATGTGCAGGTGAAAAGTAATGATTAAGAACTAATGGTGATTAGCCGATGACAGTCACATTTTTAATATCTCTTAGTAGTAAAATATATCATGTTTAGAAACTACAGGATAACATTACGAACGAAAGTTTGGAACTGATATTCTTTCACACTCTACGTTACGCTGACGAATATCAACATGAGTACTGGTGTTTATATTTAATTAGATCCGTATATTATTGTTATCAGTTGTTTAATATTTCCTTCATCTTTAGAGATATTTATTTGTTGATTAGAAGCTGATATTCTAAACAGACTACCCCTCTTGTTATTATAACCATCGCCTACTTAGCAAATTCTAACCGCTTGTATATACATCTGTGCGTGTGAACCTATGGACAAGAGGTGTGTAATGTAACCCTTCTAAGATGTTGATGAAAAATATATAACATTAATGGCTAATAGAAGATTTGATGTATTTGAAAATATATAATCATATCTCTAATGAATGTGTCTTTAAAGTCGCTTAAAGTATAGGATACCAGGAACAAAATCAGTTATTCAGTAGGACACTGTTATAAATAAATAAACTTTGTGATTTTCACGAATAGGTGTCTTTCGTTTTAATTGTTTATTTGTTGCTAAGCTCAAACTAACACATATTGCTATCTGTGGTTTGGTCACAACTTGCATGGAACCCCAAATTTTATACTGGTAAGCTCCAAAGTTACCTTTAAACGACTGCGGTTTTCTTTCGGGAAAACATTTGAATGATTGAAAGTGTTTGTCGAAAAAGTTTTCCCAAACTATAAAATTCTGGTTTTGTTATATAATGTATTAAGGGGAAATTTTTTAGAAAGTGCATTTGATTTAGAGGAAATTTATGGATTTAAGATGTAAGTTGTAATGTTCCCGATCTTCTGTCAAATGATAGATTCAAGTAGTTATTTCAACTAGATTTTATCACAATAAACATCAAAAGTAGACACCATTAAAAGTAAACTTGCATATTGTTATTCCATTACTATGTATCATGATTACTCTCTTGTTTTTCAAAGGAATATCCATTATTCCTAAATATGGAAAACATGTTTTGAAATATTACAGGAATTTAAGAACTCTTTCATGAATCTTCTATTTTGAATAAACTACATCAATTATTTTCAAATCGAAAAAAACTATTATAACACAGTGCAGCTTTCAATGTTAAAAAAACGGTATATTTTGAAGCAGTAAATAAATGACATAACACGTTATTAGAACTTTTAATTTGGCAAAGAGTTTACACCATTTAGACAAACATAAGTTACACAAACAATTTATTCACTCCCGGAATATGAATTGGAGCAAACAACATGGTATGACTGCTTAACTGCCTGGTATAATGATCAATGTTTTGTATGTTTATCGTTTTAAAGGGAAATATGATTTTCAAAAATAGTTAAAACTGGTAACCACAACAACTAATAACACCATTTGGAACAACAATAAAAGAAAACGTCAGAGAATTACTTATAATTAAATCCAGAGTTCAATGTATTGTATTCGAACGATTTTGGAGTCTCACCGCGTATTTAAATAGTCGTCACAATGTGGCCATGTTATATCTGCCGTCTGAGAATTTTGCGAAAAATTGCATAATAAGCTGTCATGTCTAAAATACACTGATGCAAAGAAGACGAAACAGCAGAAGTTAATTCTAAATGAGTTACAAATTTCTAAATATTAGATTAATATCTCATAACTAACTGAAGTAGCCGTATTTCACGCAACAATTTTGAAAATGTTAAACATCGATTTTGTGGCGAAAGTGTCTTTGAGATATTTCAACGCAGGTTTAAAAATTAACATATTCTTATTGCGTGGAATCCAATTAAGAATACAAATTACATTATATGACTTTGTTATTGTACAATACTCATGTGTTCTTCTTTGAGACATTTTCTTGCTGCGTAGATAAATATATCAGAATTCACTTGTTTTGTTCGTTTATTTTTAATCTAAGGTTGAAAAATTTAATGATGGAAAAATTGTATTATATTTTATGTCTGAGATAAACTGATGATCATATGAGTAAAAGTATTATTACTCTTTCTGTCTTCACAAAATAATACTGTTAAGTTGATACAGTCAACTTACGTTGTTCCATGTTTGATGCTGGAAAGAAGTTTCCTCTTTTATATCATTAGACTACTACAGCTCTTTCTCATCCTTCTGGCAGTAGTATTTTCCACATTGTATTTCATACTGTGATTGGACAAAACTGGTTCATTCACGTAACGTTCTATGTGAATCATTTTCTTGTGATACTGCAGACATGAACCACATAATCTTGGGTTTTTCATTGTTGAAGTCATTGTTCTACAAGCTCTCTCCAACTCTCTCTTTGCACTCTTATTATTTACAGTTTCAACAGGCTGAACCGAGACTGTAGTAAACATTTTACAGACAGGAAATGGTACATGTAAAAAAACTATATTAATCTGGTAGTGTCCATTTCGTTACTTCAAAACTAGGAAATAATTTGTTTCATATTTACTGTAATAACTGTAAACAATAACGTTCACATTTTGATATTATTATCCTTTATCAGCAATTTATCAACAAAGGAAAAATTTATTCGATTCTATATTTGTCTAAATGGTGTAAACTCTTTGCCAAATTAAAAGTTCTAATAACGTGTTATGTCATTTATTTACTGCTTCAAAATATACTGTTTTTTTAACATTGAAAGCTGCACTGTGTTATAATAGTTTTTTTCGATTTTTACTATAGTCAAAAGCAAAGATCTTAAAGAAATTAACTGGAGGTGGTGAATAATAAGGATACGTTGGCTCTAGAGGATAGTGACATGATGGAAAACAAGGTATATGGATTGGTAGTAGTGGAAAAGGAAAATTTGTTAGTAGAGGATGTAGTCGTGCTGGAAAAGAAAGTTTTGAGGGAGAAAGATATGGTAATGAAGGTTATCGTGGCTACAAAGATGGATATTTTCGGGGTGGTGACATGAGAGTAGAATATAAAGGAATATCTCAGTAATTCTACTGTTAGGCCCATATTTGGAACAGGTGAATTACACTATGTTAGAAATCAAAACAAACGTTTCATATGATGTCAACAATTTTTAAAGGAAAAAAGAAATAAACTGGTAAATAAGATTAATATGTAAGTAAGCTTGACCGTCAAAATATATCTAGTAATCGCAAAAAATCAAAACAAAACACCCTTACATAAAGAAGTGTTTATGATAAATAAGAAAAATCTATATATCATATAAATTATTTATATAAATCACGTAAATAATAGAGAAAATAAAAACAAACATTCTTGTCCTCCGTAAAAAATTAATTATGGACTTAGGTAATTAACGTGATTTTACTGTTTAATTATGGACTTGGCTGTAAAAAAACATACATACAATAAAAGCAGAATGATATATTGAAGTGAAATAATAGGAAATACAAGAAAAGTAGATTACGAAAATTAAAGTGAAACAGTAACTTCATAACCAATACGACATGTTTCTAGAAGAGAAACATGGATTTGTGGGTTCAGAGGCCGTGTAGATAAACATTATGCCATACCCAACCTTGAGTATTATAATGTAGACCTTTATCACATGAAATTTCAGTACTTCAGTATATAACAATAATGTTATCATGAAACAGAACTTAAAAATCCAACCAGTAACACAGCGGAAATATCTGTAAATTTAATAGTAGAAACCTTTGGTGGGCAGAAAACATAAAGGTTGTAGTTTAGTTTTGTGCTAAATAAACATATAGATATGAAAAAAAATACCTATAAATCAGGAGTGAAATGTGAGAAGAGAAGCAGCAGTTTAACAACTCATTGTAAGTTACACTAACTAGGACTATTTCCTCCTACAAAACATAATGTTTGTTTTATTTGTTCATGATAAAATACAGTGTTGATTTTATAAAAATAATTGGAGTTTATAAGATGTTGAGGCAAAAAATTACAGTATGATTGTTTCATTTATAACATGGTTTAATTTTCAACGTCTTACTTTGAAACAAACTATAAATTAATTGGTTGAAACTGTCTTTTAAATTATTTCTTTCCTTAAAACGTATATTATCAATTGCAAGGTTACATGTGGATTATTTTTATGCCTTACGTGGACCTTTCAAGAAACGCAATGCTGATGCTCTAGTGGAAACATTTTTATACCATGTTTTTGTGATTAATTTTTATAAACATACACATATGTTATTATGTTAAACATGTAAGGCTACATGAGGACTACATATGCTTGTTGTCCTTCTAAATTAGAAGTATATTAGTAGAAGGATTACAACTAGTCATCACCACCTGTTTCGCTACCATTTTAGCAATGATTAGTGGTATTGCCCTTCAAGTTATAACATCCCGCGGCTGGGAGGGCGAGTATATCTTGTGTGACGGAGATACGAGCCCGCGACCCAATGACCAAAAGTCGAGTGCCACCAGCATCTTGACCATTCTGGGCCCACCTCATAGACGTAAATGTCGTAATTGTTTTCTCTTCACCAGTGTGTTTAGTTTAAAATATTTTGTAAGCTATTGTTTGTATTGTTACAGGCAATATTATATTTTTATTTAAAATAATCATACCATTAACATTAATTTGTTATAGATAGCAATTCAAGTCTAACATGAAATTATTTTATTCACTATTTCCTCACGTTCTAGGGCGCTTATATCTGTTCTGAAAATATATGCTCTGATAAATATTGGTATTCATTCCAGCAGGCTAATCGATGTGACCCACAAAGGGACAAAACATTTTTTTCACTAATAGTAATTAGTAATTATAAATCCCGGTAGGAATTTGATTCAATTTCAAGGGCTCAAAATTTTACACATTTAAACTGTAATAATTTGATATATTAAAAGTGGTTTCAGTTGTTCAAAAGATAATTTTTCATTATTTGAATTTCTCAGTACTATGTATAAAATTACATCAAGAAGAGATATAATCAAATTCTGACTTATAGACATAGAGATAGTCTTGTTCTTATTAAAAATTGTGTTGTGTTTTTGTAAAAAAAAGGATGTTGCACGTACAACATTTAATTTCGGTTTATTTCACAATCTTCTGTACAACCGAAATGTAAAAAAAACCTTTATAGAAGTGTGTTTGTGATATCACTAAACAGACAACTCTACATTTAATAAAACTCAATCACAACTTCTACTTGTGAAGTGACGGGTTCTCGGTTTCCATAGCTCAGTGTTAAGCCACCGACACGCAATACAGTTACGCCAAGACTGACTGAGGCACAACGCCATTGTTCGCTTGGAAGCAGGCGAATCTCGATCAGATGTTGCCAGAGCTGTGAATGTCCACCCAAGCACCATTACAAGGCTATGGAATCGTCATCAACAACATGGATCAATTCGTGACCGTCCACGATCTGACAGACCTCATGTGGCCACGCCCGAACAAGATCGCAACATCCGGTTACGTCTCCTTCGGGATAGAACCACCACTGCAACGTCTACTGCCTCAACCAACTTTGGATGTTCAGCAGTGAATGTGCAAAGTTTCACACATGTCATACAGAACTACCCGGAATAAACTTTTTTAACAATTTGTCTCATATTTTGCTTTTTGCGTTTCTTTTTTTCAAGAGTATATTTCAAAACATGCATCCAAAATCTGTATTATCCTTGTAAAAATAACTTACATTCCTTTGAAAAACAAATCTTTATGCATGAGATATAGCACTGGAATAAGAATAAGAAAGGTTACTTTTAATGATGTCTAAGTTTTACATTTAATGTTATAAAACCTCGTTGAAATAATCCTTCGTATATATCAACTTCATTCTTGAAAAACGCAAAAAAGTCTCTGATTACAAAAATTAAACAACCTTTATGTTACATTAAACAGGCTAATGAAGTGGGAAAGTCAGACATTTGGACATTGTAAAAATTTTCATACGGAAAAAGACAGAAGAAAAGGAAAATTACAAATTATATTTTAAATCTACGAATTTCATCCAAATTAAACAGACATTTTATAAAATCCACACTTGATACATTATATAACAAAACCAACATTCTCCAATTTTGTAAAACTTTCTACATACTGCACTTTCAATCTTTCTTTGCTTCTATTTTTTTCTACGCTATCTTTTCCAAGAAAATACCTCCAGGGATTTGACTGTTATTTAAGTTTTGAGGGTTATGCGTATAAAACTCTGGTTTCGAAAGAGGAAGTGACCAGATCACAGATAGCAGTCTCTTTTGGTTTGTTATTAGAAACAAATATACAAGAGAGAAAATAATATCTATCTGTTGAATATCGAAAAGAGTGTTTAAATATTAAATATCACGTTATATAGTGAAACAACCAAATTTATTCATTTATGATAATGTCTTACTGGATAACTGATTTTGTTCTATGCTTGCTTACAATTGAATATTGGGTCTTTATATTCCTACCGCTAACTCATATGGGGACATAAAAATAAGCCACTTCTAATGTGATATCATAATTAATTATAAATAATAAATAAGTTAAAGTATATTACTACATTTAAAGTTTACCAGAGTCGTATTGGCAATTGTTATTCACATTTTTAAATGAGCTTAGTTTCAGTCCATTGTTAAAATATGGACTTTCGTTCTTGATCACTAATATTTCATCCTTTATCAAAATTATATATATCTTTGTCTTGAGAGTAAAAAAACATAAGAAAAAAAGAAGAATGTTTCTCATTATGTTGTGTTTAAAAACGAAAACCAAATTCTCCTTTATCGTTTGTTGTTTCTGTATCTCACATGACTTTCATCGAGGCTTGAGAAGTCTCCAATTTATAATTGTTTCATTGCTTACAGTGTACGATAGATAGTCTTTTGTTGGAGAATACTTTCCTTTCACTGCGATCTCAGTTTCTGTACAAACCTCACTAAAACAAGCTGTATAAGGACTGAAAGCTGATATCATGATGAAATATTACTGTCTCACCTTTCATATACATGAAAAAGCAATATCTCTCAATGTTATACAACTTGATTTCTTTGTCTGTTTCGCTAAACAGGACGAATATTTATAATAATATGATCGAGTCATTTCCGACAACAATTAATCGGAGAAATTTTGTCGTAAAATAATAGCTAATTGATAGAGATAAGTACATAATGATCTGAAGCAATCTTATATATTTATATACCTATATTTCTACTATAATGGATTCATGAGATATCAAATATTGTATCAGTGGAACAACGATAATCAGGATAATCTCTTACAATATTTATTTTGTCCAAAACATATACTATATCACATCAAATATTTTCTCATTACAGTCTGGTAACTTACATGTAAAAAAAATGTATGTCGTCACAGTCTTGTAACTCATATGCAATCAGTGTGATCACATCTCTTATTTAATGAAGAGAAATCCAATTTAAGTTAATAAAACTTGAATAAGGGATGAGATGTTGAAGGAAAACCTTATAACCACAACATGAGGACCGTTTTTTCCAGCTGTCTCTAATGCCGTCACTCTGTACGCTTGCTTGCAGTTGAATATTGGGTCTGTATAACCAAACCGCTGACATGATGATATAAAAAATATTTGGTTTAATAATTAATTACAAATTAAAACATATTATTTTGTTTAATGTAAACCAGACGCATTTTTGCAGTTATTATTTACATTTTGAAATGAGTTTAGTTTTAGTTAAAGTACAGACTTGACTTTCTTTTGTAGAGTTCTGAACTGAATGCACAAAGCGAATAATTAGTTGTATGAATTATTTTATCTGAAAACAATAACTACAAAAGTTTTAGTGTGATAATGTTAAATTGCACTTGAGTGACTTTCTACAAGGACGATTTTTTGCTGATATATTTACATAAACAAAATTCATATCACGCAAAAACATTTAATACAAAGTTACACAATAAGTTATTTACACTCTGTCTACTGACTGGAATTGAATTTTGGGCCTTTTATTACTTACCGTTATTTCACCAGGAGACATAAAAATTAATCTCGTGAAAACTGATTTAATAATTAGTTACAAATAACAAAGAATTTAAAATATATTAATTCGTTTAATGTCAACCAAACACATTTGGTAATTGTTCTTCACATTTTGAAAGCTTAGTTTTACTCCAAGCAAAGGTTTAAATTCCATGTATTAAGTTATAAACTTAATAGATAGAGCAAAAAATAATAAAGTGTAAATATCTAACTCAGAAGAATAATCACGAATGCTTTAGTGTGATAATGTTAATTTGCACTTAAATGACTTCATACGGGAAATAGATTTTATTACTGATGTATTTATATAAGGAAAACGAACATCACTCAAAAATACGAACCAACAAATGATCGTTTTTCGAGAACAAAAGTCGAACAAAGTAAATCATAATCATATTTTGTATTTCAGAAAAAATAAATTTTAAGTCCAATAAAAAATATGACGAATTCTACCTTCTTATATAATAGAATAATTAGGGTGAATCTCTCAAATTGTTTTGCTACTTGTACTGATAAACCAGAAAAATTGAAAAGTCTAACATACTAGTAATAAAAATTTCTTGGGTATCTTCGTTTTGTATTATATTAGTCCTTTCTTTTCTGTAGACTAGGTATTCAAATAAGTATTTGTATGTCATATTTAAAAACGCTCTATAACTATATCAAAAGAAGCCCAAGAGTTTGCGATGGGTAGGGATTACTAGGTGCCTTCCTTCCAGTATTTCACTGCTAAATTATGTTCGGCTAGATCAGATAGACTTCTAATAAGTTTATCCAAAGTCCAACAAATGAGTACATTATCTACATGGAGGTTTCAAGTTTGTAATCCAAATGCTATTTACCACTTTTTTTTTAAACTATGAACATTCATATACCAATTGACTACTCTATCAACAGAATTTAAAGCTAATCCATGTAACGGTTGCTTGTAGGCCTAATAAATATACATATTTGACTTAGACTTGCAAATTGGAATTTGGTATTATCCACCAGAATAAGACTTTACAAATACATCATCTGAACGGCAGGACCTTAAACATAGCTACTTGTGACATGAAAGTGGCCCGGCATGGCCAAGCGTGTTAAGGCGTGCGACTCGTAATCTGAGGGTCGCGGGTCCGCAACCCCGTCGCGCCAAACGTGCTCGCCCTTTCAGCCGTGAAGGCGTTATAATGTGACGGTCAATCCCACTATTCGTTGGTAAAAGAGTAGCCCAAGAGTTGCCGGTGGGTAGTGATGACTAGCTGCCTTCCCTCTAGTCTTACACTGCTAAATTAGGGACGGCGAGGACAGATAGCCCTCGAGTAGCTTTGTACGAAATTCAAAACAAACAAACAAACAAACATGGAACTGCTGAGCAGAAAGAATACAAGCCGGTAAAATTTGTCCTCTAAAAGATAAAACACTTAACTAATGAATAGAATAACCATCATGCTTATAACGTCATTGTATCCGAAAGTGCTTGAACTTTTCATTGGCAAAATGATTTTATTAAAAATTTATATTTTTAATATATTTTAAAAAACATTTTCTAACGTCGAGGTTTTTGTTTCTGATGATTATTTTTAGCAACTGTCAAAAATTTGTCTCCTGTTGTTATATTTACATATATATATATATATATGAAAGTCTTTATAACTGCCTTAATTAAACAAGTTTGAGGGCCCCGCTACTATCAAAACTATCTTCTGCTGTTATATTTAAAAAAACATAAACAAGTTTGAATTTCTTAGTTTGTTAAATTTGTATTGTATCTACTAATATCTGTATTCCTATATATATTCGGAGTTATTAAATGATTATGAGAAATAAAATGGCTCTGTTGCTATTAATTAATGACTTGTAGCTAATAGCGAAAACAATGTAATTAAAATGTGATTTCTCAACAATTGAGATAATTGAAGATGCGATACAAATAACAAACATAATTTGTGAATGAGAAAATTCTAATTTATTAAAAAGAGTAGAAAATTCAGACTGAAGAGTGGTGATGACTAGACGCCTTCTTTCTAGTCTTGGATTGCTGAATTAGGGATAGCTAGCACAGATAGCCCTTGTGTAGCTTTGCGCAAAAATTCAAAACAAACATAAGGAGAGCGTGTCCTTTTTTCTTGTCGAGATAATTATCAACAACGCTATAAGTGTTATTTTGGAAGTTCCAACAGATGGATGGGGACTTGAGGCAATAAGAACGCTAGACTTTACAGCAAGAATGAACAAACATATTACATGGTCTGTAATCCGTGTACTGTTTTCTAGAATGAACACCAGATGTTTTCATGCCAATTCTTATTGGTCTGTAGTATTGCGACGTCTTTGCTGTAGCCCCAAAAAGAATGAGACCTCTCGCCATTAAGTAAATTATACACCCTTGTAAATTGGCTTACATACATATTTCATCAATTTTAATTAAAATACTTCAACTTAACATTGCGACTATGCTTACAATCAGAGCTTTCAATATAGCTAGTTCAAAATTTTTTCACAATGAAAATATCTTCTGTTTGGTTTGTGTGGAAGTTCTCGAAAAGCTACACGAGGGCTATCTGCAAAAACTGTTCTTAAGTTAGTTTAGAGAGATGTAACAGATAGTTGAATGATAAAAATTATAGTGTATCAAACCATAAATAGTTAATACTCCTGACTTGCAAGAAAAGTTAAATTCACAACTGATGGAACAGTAAATACATAATTCCCCCACATTCCAATTAAACACTGTATGGTTTCAAAAATAGCCGTAACGTTAGTACTTCCATATTTAGAAAACTATTCAGTAGAAATATATTAAAAAACTAGTAAATTCATCGCAACTTTCTGTTTGCATAGAATTAAAATAAATAAATTCATTAAAATTTTGACATATATATATACACATATATATAAATATAAAGAGAAGTCACATTCGTATGTACAGCATGTGATTATTTTTAAATAAGTTAATTATCAATTAAACTCTGCAGCATGAATAGACGAACCCAGTATACGGTCTGTAATCTCTGTACTGTATTCTAGGATATACACCATTTGTTTTCACGACAAATCATATTAGTCTCGAGCTGTGTGAGGTCACTGCTGTAGCCCAAAAAGAATGAGAACTCTCGCCATCAAGTAAATCATCCCTCTAAGTAGAATTTATTAACTTTAGAGTGAATTTTTAAGCAGTTGAAGCAAATAACTAATCATACTTACTAATTGGTATTATAAAATATACATATCCATACCCGATAGTTACATCAGTAATGCTTTCTCTTTTATTCTAACATAACTAAAAACTTAGTGTATTTATAAGGAATCAACCAGTTTTTATCTTTTGATATTTTTATTACCTTCATCTACTTGACGATTTACCATTTAAGTTGTGATAAGTTGCATTATAAAGGTTATAATGCATATCTAAATTTAATGATGCGAACCAGACGAAACAGCAGAAGTTGATTCTAAATGAGTTAGAATATTTTAAGTATTAGTTACTGCAATTCACCAAACAACTTTTAAAATGTCAGAAACCTTATCAATTTTTTGGCTTTAACGTTTTGAAAATCACAAAGTTTATTCCTTTATAATAATGTCTTACTAAATAACTAATTTTGTTCCATGGTGTCACGTACTTTAACCTTTGGGATGGAATAAACACCTAGTGAGCAGAACCCTATTGTTAACACTATGTTTACCGTAAGAAATAACTTTATGTCTTAAAAGTACATTATATTTCAAATAGGAAGTTAAAAATACGTATGAATTTCTCTTTATTTCCAATTTTCTATAACATTTTAACCTAAGAAAGTTTAAATTAATACTTTTGGGAATGCTTTATTAATTCTACATAAATAAAATTAAATTCCAAATGAGATAATAAAACACTATATATGTAAAAATGGCTGGTTTGGGTTTAATTTTTTTTTTTTTTTGTAGAGAAGCGAACAAGATGTCGACCTTCTTCGGTCATCGTCAGGTTCACAAAGAAAGAAAGAGGTAACTGACCAATTGTTGACCACATGTTTGAAAGGGGTTGGGTAACTGAGTATAGGATTACAGAGGGCATGCTCAGATGTTTGATTGTATTTATTAATATAGGTATAAAGGTGTTCTTTTGTATTGGTTTATTTTGGGCTTAAGTTGTATAAGTAAGGCTTCTTTAATTTACGTTTTCATAACGTTTTCATTTATTAAGATTAATAGAGTTAGTTTAAGTTACATTCATTTTCTTTAAAGGATTTATCAAAACGAGTAAAGACTTGTGTGTCAACTTTATATTTTAATAATTACATTACGTTCACTACCAAGTGAAAAAACACATTTGTTTTCTTGAATTCACGGTCCAGTTAGTACTTGTTTCTCTGCATTAAGTAACTACTTTTATTTCAGTTATAAAGTTAATACCCTAAAATAGAAATCCATATACTAATAAATTGAAAATTATTTATTTAAATTAAAAAAAATTAGGAAATTGTTCTTAATGTAAGGAAATATTTCAAAACTTTTATTCCTCCATTGAAGAAAGTTACTTAATAAAGCTGCCATGTCTTATAATAATGGATATTTCTTTGAAAACCAAAATATTAATCACGAGATATAGTACTGGAATAACAATATGGAAGCCTACTTTTAATGGTATCTCGGTTTGCGTTTATTGCTATAAAACCTCCTTGAAATAATCTTACGTGTATACCAATTTCATTCTTGCAAAGCGCAATTAAGTCTCCGATTACAAAAATTAAACAATCTTTCTATTCATTAAACATGCTAATGAAGTAGGAAATTCAAACCTCTGGACATAATAAACATTTTCTTACTGTTAAATGATAGAAGAAAGAGGGAATCACAACTTATATTTTCAATCTATAAATTCATCGAAATCAAACTGTCTTCTTATAAAATTCACCCTTAATTCATGAAATAAAATATCAGCACAATACTTTCTTCAACGTATACTTTCAATCACTCTTTTCTCCTATTTTCCACATACAGTTTTCTCCAAAAAAGAAATATCCAGTAGTTTAACGGTAACGTAAGTTTTGAGGCTTACGGGTATTTGTTTACTACAGAACAGAGTATCTAAAAATTAAATATCAAGTTAGGTAGTGAAAACCACAAAGTTTATTCACCTACAATAATATCTTATTGGATAACGTATTTTCTTTCATGCTGTCGCATACTTTAACCCTCAACAGAAAAATCGACATTCCAAACACGTTCATTATAGGTATAAATACTTATTTTCAAATATATGAATTTTTTTATTAACCATTACTATTGTATTCTTTCATCAATATCTTAGAAGGTTTACATTTCATTTTTTGTTCCATTAAAAAAGGTAAATATAATACCTTTATACACACACACACACAAGTAGTACAATCGCATATCTGCGAACTTTCAACGCTATAAACTAGGTTTAGATACCTGTGGTAGGTATAACCTTATTTGTTATTTTGTGCTTAATTTCAAACGGAAAAAGCCTTCACATCTTCATGTTGATTTTAGCTAATAACAATTTGTTTGAAAATACACTATTTTCAAAATAGAAAAGTTTAAA
This sequence comes from Tachypleus tridentatus, assembly GCF_004210375.1. Classification (NCBI taxonomy): domain Eukaryota; kingdom Metazoa; phylum Arthropoda; class Merostomata; order Xiphosura; family Limulidae; genus Tachypleus; species Tachypleus tridentatus. The sequence goes on from NC_134831.1 coordinate 71,345,324, forward strand.
ATGCACATAAATTTCTATGTATTTCAAGTTTTCTGTAAGAATTTGAAGAAGGAACTCTTAGCTTAATTCTTTTTGAAGTAATTGTTACTTCTGCATAAATAAAATTCAAATTCAAATTAGATATCTAAAAACATTAATCTGTACAACGGCCAGAACTTTCATTGTATTGCTGCTAGATGATGTTTCGTCATGAACACAGTCAATTCTATACAATGGGCTCTTTCCACTCTGCCCACTTGCTTGTATTTGAATAATGGGTCTTTACAACCTAACCACTAACTCATATGGAGTCATAAGAATAAACCTCTTGAAAAGTGGTTTAATAATTAATTACAAATAACAAAGAAGTTAAAGTATATTACTACGTTTAAAGTTTTTCAGAGACATTTTGGTAACTGTTATTCACATTTTGAAATTAGCTAAGTTTCATTCCTAGTAAAGATTTGACTTCCATTTATAGAGTTCTAAATTGAATAGATAGAGCAAAAAATATAAATATGATTTTTTTTTCTCAGAAGGATAACGACAAATGTATTGATGTTGTAATATAAACTTGCACATGACTGACTACCAATTGGAAAATTATTTTTTGCTGATATATTTATATAAACAAATTTCTTATCATTCAAAAACATGAACTAACAAATATTCTTATTTAAGAAAATAAAGATGAACAGAGAAAATTTATTTTTTCGTGCGATTAGAACTGTGAAGTATTTGACTTTCATATAAGAAAACGAATAATATTAAAGAAATATGAATTTTACTAAGTTTCTTTATACCAGGAAAGAAATTAAATGAGGATTCGTTAGGTGGAGACCTAAAGCATTCTCTGATTGGCTTTACAGTATGGTGCTGAGGACAGTTTTTGCTATTCAAGATTTATCAGCACAGTGTGGGTCAGTGTTTTTTAATATTATACATATAGTTAAATTAATTAAAATAAATATGTTTTGAAGCAAATAAGGAATTAAAATAAAAAAAACAAAATTATTCACTCTTTCTGCACAGGCATTTGTCATTAAAAATAATAGTAATAAATGATAGAAATAATGTAAAATACATTTTTAGAGTGTTCTTTTTACTCATATTTTACAATAATTAAGAATATTTTGGTGAAGTTTGTAAGGATAAAATAAATTACTTTAAGAGAAAAATATTAAATATGAATGAAGTACAAAAAAATAACTTTCTCTATTTCATATTTGTTCTGTGTATATTCATTGGATATAAATATATAGAAATACAATGAATTATTTACCAAGTATTGAAAACTAGAGGAAATTGAATATTTTAATCTGATATTAATTTAATCATTATTTATGATTGGTAATATATTTCACGTACTTTGCAAATAATAACAGATGGCGTTTTTTTTTGCTTTTACCAGGATATCAGTTTATATATTTAATGAAAGGTTGCGACGCATTTTGCGCCTATTGATTATGTAAGATTTAAAAATATGAAGAAAAAAATATTTAGCTTTCCCTTGAAACAAACACAAGTTAATACAAAACCGATACAAACAAATACTTTATAACTGTACAGGTAATGAAAGAAATGAACGTCTTTACATCAGATGAAGCATTCGATCTTTGTTCATCTATCTTCTAGAAATGTTCAATTAGAGGTTGCGAAAAAAGAATATGGAAGATACGTTGCTTCAGGTAGATATGGTGGTAATGAAGAATAAGGTTTTGGTAGTAGAGGAATTAGTAGCGACACAAAAATTAGATTTTGTAAATTAGTTGTGTCAAGGTCAACTTTTTCTGAGAGCTACATCTGAAACAGATGAAATACACTATGATAGAAATCAAAACAAACAACTCACATGATAGCAACTACTTTAAACAACAAAATAAATAAATTAGTTAATAAAAATAATATTTAAGTAATGTAGAGCGTAGAAAGATATCTAGTAATAATTAATAACAAAACCTTACATGCATACCTAAAGTCATAGAAGAGGAATGTTTCAAAGTTATACAAAAATTAGAAAATGCTGTATAAATAACAGTATTGAAGAAAGCACTCTTTTCATCAGTAACTATTAATTATGGGCGTAAGTACATTATGAGAAACGCGATTTGACTGTTAAAATATGGACTTTCGTTCCTGATCACTAATATTTCGTCCTTTATCAAAATTATATATTTCTTTGTCTTGAGAGTAAAAAACATAAGGAATAAAGAAAAATAGTTTTCACTGTGTTGTGTTTAAAAACTAAAACCAAATTCTCCTTTATCGTTTGTTGTTCCTGTATTTCACATGGCTTTCAAGGAGGCTTGAGAAGTCTCTAACTTATAATTGTTTCATTGCTCAGGGTGTACGACAGTCTTTTGTTGAGGATATTTTTCTTTTAATGCGATCTCAGCGTTGGATCAAACTTTGCTAAAATAAGCTGTATAAGGACTAAAAACTGATACGATGATGAGATATTACTGTCCCACTTTTCATATACATGAATAAACAATATTATTCAATGTTATACAACTTTATCTCTTTGTCTGTTTCGCCAAAGAGAACGAATATTTATAATAATATGATCGAGTCATTTTCTACAACAATCAATCGAAGAATTGTTGTTGTAAAATGGAAGTTGATTGATGGAGACAGAGTTCTGATAGGTATACAGTGATCTGAAGCGATCTTATATGTTTATGTTCATATCTTTCTCCTGTAGTTGGTTCACGAGGTATAAAATTTTGTGTTAGTGGATCAACGATAACCAGAATAACCTCTTATTATATTTATTTTGTCCAAACCATATACAATAAAAATCAAATAATTTCTCATCACAGTCTGGTAACTTAAAAAAATGTTAAAACAATAGTCTAGTAACTCATATACAATCAATGTCATCACTTCTCTTATTTCATGACGAAAAATCCAATTGAAGTAATAAAACTTGAATATGGTTCGTGATGTTGAAAAATCATTTATTAAATCATTTATTATAATAAAAATCTTTATTAAATTATAAGGTAACAAGAGGACTGTATTTTTTCCAGCCGTCTCTAATTTTCCTCTGCTAGATTAAATTATGACAACTAGATATCACCACACACCGCCTCCTCTCGGGTTACTATTTTTACCGACAACTAGTGGGATTGGCTGTGACATTATAACGCCCCCACGTATGAAAGGATGAAAATTTTTAGTGTGACAGGAATGTGAACTCGCGCTTTGCAGAGTACGAGTCGAGTGCCTTAACCACATCGGCATGATGGCAATTAAATCTTCCAGGCTTATAAATTTACTGTTAACTCTTGTAAACTGAGTTAATAATTAATTAGAAATAAAGTCAAAATATATTACTTTTTTTAAATTTATCCAGACACATTTTGTTAATTGCTCTTCACACTTTGAAATTAGCTTACTTTTAGTCTAAGTACAGATTTAAATTCCATGTTCTAAACTTAATAAATATAGAAAAAAAAATAATAAAATGAAATTATTTATTTGAGAAGGATAACGACAAATGTCTTAGTGTGATGAAGTTAGGTTCACTGATTTCCTCCTGGTTTGTTTGTTTGTTTGTTTTGAATTAAGCACAAAGCTACACAATGGGCTAACTGTGCTCTGCTCACCACGAGTATCGAAACTCGGTTTTTAGTATGTAAGTCCGCAGACATACCACTGTGCCACTGGGGGCTTTCCTGCTGAAAGGAGGTTTTTGTGCTCATATATATTTATATAAACAAAATTCACATCACTCAAAAATACGAAACAACATATGATCTTTTTTTCAAGAACGAAAGATGAACAAAGAAAATTGAAATCAAATTACGTATGTGAAAAAAATTATACGTCCAGTAAAAAATATAACATATTCTACCTGGAACACCAAAAAACAGTTTGTGACGTCGATGTAGCTTAAATACGGATTCAGAGTATGTCAAACTGGCAAGCTCGATAATTTGTAACAGTAACCCAAAGTCACTTACTATACGTAAGAGCTTAATTTCTGAATTCAAATCGAGAGTAGCCTGCGAATATGCATCGGCTGTAAAGCTAACAGTCAATGTTGAAAATTGTATGTCATTAGATAAAAGTGTAACAAACGATATATTGTAGAGAATAAACGACAGCATCACATACTGTAGGATAAAAAAGATTATTTTTGCCCTTAGTATCTATGGTGCTTATAACAAACATATGAATGAAGATGGCAGGTTCAAGTAAATAAAAAGTAGGTAAATTTTAAGTAAGGACAAATTAAGCGTGTTGCTTGCAGAAACATAGCTTTGTGCATTCTGTCAATTCAAGACTTGTATTGTCTTTGATATTGGTTGCTCAGTTCATCCATCAGTCCTTTGTTTTTTTAATAGTTTTCAGCACTTTATAAATAGGTTAAGAACTATTCTTTGAAGGTTTACCATAAAATACTAGAAAAATAAGACAAGAGTATTGGAAGCTATATAATGTGCTATCCGTGCTGAGTCTACAATATGTTAACAATATATTCGATTTTGTCGTTCTAAGTATGACACCTAAAGCTGAACCACAGAAGGAGAAGAACATTCAATATAAATTAGAAAATGGACAGCTTTAGAACAAACTGCTATAAAAGTAAATTTGAGATAACTTCGATGATAAAATGTATTCTCTTATTATAGAAAAAAGATTCAGAAATAACACATTGATTAAAATTTCTCTTTTATTTAAAATTAGGTTGTTTATTTTTTAAAATATTACATAATTAGGTAATGTTGCAGTAGTGGTCTTTGTTTCTCTTCCCTCGATAAGGAAATGATGAAATAACCATATACAACTTAAAATGATGTATTGTGTGTTCTTTAACAATTAAATATCCAAAATGTCTTGTTTATATGATTTTTAACTATCAATTTATGTTATAATAAAAAGGACAAGCACGAACAGGCAATATTCTCAGTTTGTGGACATTTAGTAATAATTTGAGTTACACAACAAAGTTGAAACTTCAACCAAATCTTTATTATGTAATTATGTCTATTTTAATTTTATTAATATTATCAATACATCCATGTGTTATGCCTCGTATAATCAATTTTTTATATCGTCAAATTTGAAACTTGATATTACTGTTGATAATCTTTCGAAATCAAGAAGCTCGTAATTTATTGAATGTGTAATGGGATAAAGTAAATAGGAACATTTCCTCAAAATACAAATATTAATCAATTTTATGGTTGTTTTGGCGATATGTGCTAGTCTAGCAACAGAATTAAAAGTTAATCACTGTAACGGTTGTCAATTGGCCGGTTTTAAACATCTAAAAGTAACAGATAAATATACTAACTTAAAAAACATTTGCGAAATGGAATTTGGTAGTTGGTACTTTCTACTCAGAAATAACATATACTTCTGTATATAAAGAACAGGTACAACAACAGAGAAACTCTCTCAGCTATTACAATCTGGAATTCAGTGCATTGAATTCAAACGATTTTAGAACCAAGTCATGCACTTAAGTACACTAGGACATGTGTGGTCATGATCTATTTGTCGTCTATGAAATTCGACAAAGATTTTCGAGCTTCCATTGAAAAAAGGTCGACTATAAATTTCACTTTATTTTAAATTTTTATAACAACTTGATCTAAGGAATTTTAGCATCATCCTTTTGTGAATGCATTGTTAATTCTACTTTAATAAATTGAAATTCAAATGAGATAATGAAATTCATTGTATCGCTGCTAGGTGATGTTACGTCATGAACACTCACAGTTGTTTGTTTGTTTTGAATTTCGCACAAAGCTACTCGAAGGCTATCTGTGCTAGCCGTCCCCTAATTTAGTAGTGTAAGACAAGAGGGAAAGCACTCACTAGTCATCACCACTCACCGCCAACTCTTGGGCTACTCTTTAACCAACGAATAGTGGGAGTCACTTATAACGCCCCCACGGCTGAAAGGGCGAGCATGTTTGGCGCGACGGGATGCGAACCCGCGACCCTCAGATTACGAGTCGCACGCCTTAACACGCTTGGCCATGCCGGGCCTCTCACTGTTGTGCAAAATGAACTGTTTACACTCTGTCCGATGACTTGAAATTTCATATTGGGTCTTTATAATCTAACCGCTAACTCACATGAGGTCATAAAAATAAACCACTTGTAAATTGTTTTAATAATTAATTGCAAATAACAAAAAATTAAAATATATTACTAAATTTAAATTTAACCAGGTAAAGATTTGACTTCCATTTATGAAGTTCTAATCTCAATATATAGATAAAAAATTGTAACATTTTTTTTATCTCAAAAGGATAACGATAAATGTTTTGGTGTGATAAAGTTAGCTTGGAGTTCACTGACTTCCTAGAGGAAGTTCGATTTTGTTCTGATATATTTACATTGAGAAAATTCATATCACTCAAAACCATTATACACAACGTTACATACTGAGTTATTCACACGATGTACACCAATTAGAGTTGAATCTAGGGTCTTACCCTAGATAAACTTACCTCTATTCCTACAGGAGACATAAAAGTAAACCTTGTGAAAACTGATTTAATAATTAGTTACAAATAACGAAGAAGTTAAAAATATTACTTCGTTTTATGTTTACCAAACATATTTTTGTAATCGTTCTTCACAAAGAAAATTATAATGAAATTCATTTTAGAGTAAATATATATTTTTCGTCCATGAAAAAATATGACGTATTATACTTTCTTATATAGTATAATATTTAAAAAGAAACAAACAATTATATTAATTTTGTTCATTATTTTCTGAACAGAAGTGAAAATGAAAAGACAAATCGCTGCGAAGAGAACTAATGCATTCTTTAATCGACTGAACTCTCTTATGTTACTGGTAAGTCTACGGAGTTACAATGCTAAATTAAGGAGTTCGATTCTTCTTGGTGAACTGAGCAGAGAGCCCGATGTGTCCTTCCTATAACAAGGTACACACCCACTCTCTTATGAATTTTTTAATGATTTTCAACATGACCTAGATAAGGATATCATAATATTCATCATATACCTAAAAAACTAAAAGAAACTTCATATATAAAAATAAGCACTCTTCACGCACATACAAATATTAATTTTTCACGAAAAAAATAATAGTAACAATTATGTAACACATACTGGTTACTCTTTTTACCACGATATTAATATAATAAGAAGTAAGTAAGTTTGTAAGTAGAAAATAAATTATTTTAACAGAAAGATATTAAATACGAATAAAGAAAAAGAAATATATTCTCTTCCTCATATGTGTTCTTTTTAGTTTTATGAATTTAATCATGATTTTAAAACTTTTAAGGTTCGTAAAATCTCTCATGATTTAACATGACAAGAGATGACGTGTTTTTTTTAATTGAAATTAGTTGATATAAACACATATTAATTGGTAAAGCAACCCAAACAATTCTGTACAAGTGTACAATTAATGAAATACATGGACTTTTTTGCGTCAGGTGTGACTTTCCATCTTTCATTATCTGTCTTCTAGAAATGTTCATTTAGAGGTTAATCTGTTACATTATTCAGGAACTTCTGCTGATAATTGTTTGTTTTGTTTTTGGAATTTCGCACAAAGCTACTCGAGGGCTATCTGTGCTAGCCGTCCCTAATTTAGCAGTGTAAGACTAGAGGGAAGGCAGCTACTCATCACCACCCACCGCCAACTCTTGGGCTACTCTTTTACCAACGAATAGTGGGATTGACCGTCACATTATACGCCCCCACGGCTGGAAGGGAGAGCATGTTTAGCGCGACGCGGGCGCGAACCCGCGACCCTCGGATTACGAGTCGCACGCCTTACGCGCTTGGCCATGCCAGGCCCCTGCTGATAATCCAGAAAGATTTAAAAGTCGAATTTACTAGTGATGAAAAATTATTTCATCTTTTTGGTTGATATTATATTGTTTTTTTCTTTACTGTACTCTAGGTATTCAAGTAAGTAGTTGTATGTCATATTTAGAAACGGTCTATAACTATATCAAAAACAGCTCAAAGATTCGCGACGAGTGGTGATTACTAGATGTCTTACCTCTGACATTTCACTGCTAAATTATGGACGGCGAGAACGAGTAAAATTCTAATAAGTTTGTCTAAAGATGAAAACTAACAAAGAAGTACTTTACCTACAGGAAGGTCATATGTTTGTAATCCAAATGCTATATTATCACTTTTTAAACTTCCAGCACTCATATACCAATCAACTACTCTAGCAACATAATTAAAAGTTATCCCCTGTAAAGATAGCTTGTAAGTCAGTTAAACAACTCAAGCTCATGGTTTTTTTTATACCATCGTTTTTTAGCAACTCTCAAAAATGTTTCTCCTACATTATATTTACATATATATTTATGAAACTGTTTATAACTGTGTTCATTTAAAAAAAAATAGAATTCGTTACCTTATGTAATTTGAGTTGTAATTAGTTATATACGTATTCCTATATATTCTCGTAATAATAAGTTACGAAGAAATGTCATTTGCTTATCTTTATCCTTGAAAGATAAAATGGCTCTGTAGCTATTAATTAATGAGTAGTTGCTGAAAGAAAAACAATGCAATTAACTTGTTATTTTTACAACTATACAGATAATTTAAGATACGATTGAACAAAAGTATAATAATAACAAATATATTTTGTGAATGAGAAAATTTTCAATTCGTTGGAGTTTTATTATAATGATTAATATAGCAGAACAGCTGACATAAGAAGTCACTAGCTGATCAACTACATAAGAAGTCACTAGCTGATCAACTACATAAGAATTCACTGGCTGATCAACTACATAAGAACTCACTAGCTGATCAACTAAAATAAATATCAAAACGTGTTATCACTATACAGGACGTGTCCAAACTCTCATTTTCATATTTCACTGTACGCGAATTCTTAACAGATAAAACATGGGTTTTCAATAGGATGCCGTCGAGTTCACTTTAAGGTTTACACATCAGACTCTTTTACCTAACAATATTAGCTTTAAATGTTCGTTGGATGTTCTGTATTAGTTAGCCTACACATAGAATTAATATAGCAATTATTTTTCTACTCAGAGCAACAAGAGTTGAAAGTCCTCATTTTCAGTGTTTGGAATGTAGTCACGAATTAACTGAAAGAGCTTTTAATTTCACCCATCCATAACTAGTGTTTAACTTACTTGCTAACTTAAAAGTACGGCGAGGATTGTCTTTACAGCTAGTTTCGAAAATACTAATCCAAGGTTTATATCGAGTATAAAGTGGGAAGATAGGAGGTATTTTTTACCACAGTCTGGGAAACTTGATTTCATAGAGCAGTTTTTAACTGAGGCATCTCAAATTGCCGTTTCAAATGATAACATTAAACTGATAATGAAATTATAAGTTAGTAAAAGTATACTAATTTGTTTGTAACAGTGGATTTCTTGTTTGTTCTAGCTTGTCTCAAAAAGTTGCATGAGCTGTGTTCACTAATCTGTTTATGTCATATATAATTACCAATCCCTACTTGTCACTAAAATCACACGAGTATGTGTAATAATTACCTAAAGAATATTTTCTTATCGCAGTGTGTACTAAAACTATAGTTTCAATATTTATTACTTAAAACTACTCAATTTACCCATCGCAATTAATTATGTACGAATCATATTCAGTAATATCTTGTACTCATTCAAAGTATACTTACATTTCTTCACTAATTAATTAAATTGTATTTATATTTTAACCAAATAACCTGCTCTTCTTAAACTCATCAAAGCTTTTATATTTTCCGTCTATAATTGTTTGTTTGTTTTGGAATTTCGCACAAAGCTACTCGAGGGCTATCTGTGCTAGCCGTCCCTAATTAACAGTGTAAGACTAGAGGGATGGCAGTTAGTCATCACCACCCACCGCCAACTCTTGGGCTACTCTTTTACCAACGAAAAGTGGGATTGACCGTCACATTATAACGCCCCCACGGCTGGGAGGGCGAGCATGTTTGGCGCGACTCGGGCGCGAACCCGCGACCCTCAGATTACGAAGCACACGCCTTAACGCTCTAGGCCATGCCCAGGCCCCGTCTATAATAATTACATAAAATATTTGACAGAGAATCAACAGGATGGTGTTGATTTTTATCTAATATACAGAGTTCACTTAAACTAGGTTGGATCTATAATGTTTAAATCAAAGCTTCATTGGCTATTTTTTCAGTGTCTTTCGCAGGGAATCAAACTTCAGGTTTTATGGTGCAATGAAAAATCTGGCTTGATAAATATCCGTTCTCTTACAATTAAGCCAGTTTAATATTATACACAATTTCTCATTTTGGGAAAAGGTATTATTAAAATAAAATTTGATTTAAATTCACAGCATTACTGATACAATCAGTATCCTCACCCTCTGTCTACTATTGAACATGTACAAACCAAAAACTACTTTTCTAAAACATTATAGCTTCTAATAGTCACCAAGACTTTAAAGTAGATATTTATCATGCACCTTTTATGCTGGCCTATACGTGTATTTTTTCAATTTTATACTTAAAATATTCAAACTTAACATTGTGACTATACTTACCAACAGAGCTTTCAAGATTGCTTGTTCAGAAATGTTCACAAGGAAAATATCCTGCTGTTTGATGTGTTAGGAAGTTCTTCCAAAGCTACACGAGGGCTTCCTGTGGTAGCTGTCAATAAAATAGACTAGAGACACACAACAAAGAGCTCAATGAGAAATATTATAGTGTTTATAAAACAAAAAAATTAGTACTTACTCTCTTGCAAGTAAAGTTAAACTCACAAGTGAGGGAACAGTAAATACACAAACTTTCCAAACCTCCAATTACACGTCGTATGATTCTGAAACTAACCTCACTATTAATACTTCCGTGTTTAGTAAGCCATTCTTTAAAGCTATGTTATAAAACCAGAAAGTTCAACAAACGTTTCTGTTCATACAAAACTAAAACTTATAAATTGATTGAAATATACACTTTTTTTTTTACTTTATATTCAGGTCAGTTCGTAATCTGAAGATCTCAGGTTATAATCACGTCACTCCCAAATTGTTCATCCTTTCAGCTGTGTGGGTGTTATAATGTGACGGCGAATAGTGGTATTCGTTGGTAAAAGAGTAGCCCAAGAGTTTGTGTTGAGTACTGATAACTAGCTGCCATCTACCTAGTCTTGCACTGCCGAATTAGGGAAGGCTAGCAGAGATATCCCTGGTGTAGTTTTGCGCAAAAAGTCAAAACTAACGATTCTAAGGACAGCGTGAGCTTGTTTTTAATCGAGTTTTATTTGTTATTTTAGAAGTTCCAACAGATAGCTGCAAACTGGAGGCAATAAGCCGCTAGACTCTGTTGCATGAATAAATAAACCTATTTTATGGTTTGTAGTCTCTGTTGTTGTTATTTTGAACTAAGCACAAAGCTACAGAATGGGCTATCTGTGCTCTGTCCATTACGGGTATCGAAACCCAGTTTTTAGCGTTGTAAGTCCGCAGACATAACGCTGAGTCACTGGGGGGGGGCTTATATTCTCTGTACTGTTTTCTTGGATAAATATCAATGGTTTTCCTGCCAGTTCTATTTGATTTGCAGCATTGTGACGCAATTGTTGTAGCCCAAAGTGTATGAGACTTCTCGTCCTTAAGTAAATCATCCCTCTAATTGGAATTTCTTAGCTTTGTAGTTTGACCTTTCTATCACTGACTAGCTGATCTAATTATAATAAAATGGTTTTCTGAATGATGAAACAAAAAAAAACATGTTTTATATTTCTTTTCTTTTAAATAATTATTTTCATGAAGAATTGTAATAGACAATCAATGGGTTGTTATCACCAAAGAGACATTCCGCTGGACTACTGGCTTCTTATAAAGTAAATAAATGTCTTAACAGATAAAGGATGTATTGAACAATAGATAATAATAATATAAGGATCTGATTCAATATAAACGTCAGTACTTCTTACTGGATTCGTCATCAGCATAACTTATAGTGTAAATAAAAGATCAGTTACATGAAAAATGTTTAATTCTTATCCCATAGTTACTAAAAATAATGTTTCTAGTTGGAGAGATATTAAAAAGATCATTTCTTAACAATTTCTCTTCTTCCGGACATTTCTTGTTACGTAATGATGTCAAAATGTTATTCAGGTGTTTTTAGTATTTCATAGTTATCATATTTTTACTTTGTTACTTAAAATAAAACAAAATTTCTTTTCACCTGAAGAGAAACTCTATTTCTAAATAAATAACCTGTTACTCTAACAATCTACAAAACAAAGTTTAATAATGCATAAAAATGCAGGAACATTTGCTTTAGTCTAAAAAACATGTAAGTTAATGATAAGTTACACAAAAACTTATTCCTTCAGAAATGAAGTGGATCAAAAAACATGGTGTAGCTGCTTTAAATTCGTGGTATAATGATCAAGATTTTTATGTTTATCGTTTTAAACCTAAAGATAATTTTCAAAGATGGTTGAACTAATAGCCACACCAACTAGTACCACCATTCAGGACAATATAAAAAACGTCAGTGACCTAATTAAAATTCGTTATGGAATTCACTGAATCGTATTCAAATAATATCGGAACCTCACCGAATATTTAAATGCACAAGACCATGTTCACTCATGTTCTATCTGCCGTGTGTGTATCTTGACAATAAAATTAGAATTTGCATTGCAAAAAGTTGCGTATAAATTTCTCTGTATTTCAAATTTTCTCAAACAATTTCACCCAAAGAATTTTAGCTTAATTCTACTGTCACTGCATTGTTAATTTTACATAAATAAAATTGATATTGAAATGAGATAACTAAAAATTATTTTACACAATAACACAGAGCTTTATTAGACATAGCCTAGGAGATGTTACGTTATCAATATTGAAAATCATTAAATATGTAACAGAAATCTACACAATGAGTTGTTTACACTCTGTCCACTGACTGCAATTGAATCTTGGGTATTTAATACGTTACCGCTATTCAACCTTAAGACAAAAAAATTAAACTCTTTTATTGGCCAATATTTGCTTTAAAATTTGTTTTGGGTGTTCCATATTAGTTAGCTTACTCATACGATTAACATATCGATTATTTTTCAACTAAAAGCAACAAGAGTTAAAAGGCGTTATTTTCACCATTTTATAAATAGTCTTTCACTTACCTGAGAAGTTGAAAGTACAATGAGGATCGTTTTCACGGCTATTTTCATCTGTTTGAAACTTTTTTGATCCTATCAAGATTTTTAATTTAATGTATTATTATTTTTGTCTGAGATAATCTGTTAGTCATGTGACATAAAGTATTAACATTACTGACTGCATAATATAATACTGTTAAATAGATCTTGCCCACCTGTTGATCCTGATATATTCGTGTTCAATGACATTCACTATGAACTGTAATTATTTAATTACACGTAAGTTTACCTTTTCATATAATAAGACAACTGCAGCTCTTTCTTACCCTCTTGGCAGGGTTAGTTTCTGCTTTGTATTTCATACTGTAACTGGACAAAAATAGAACATTTACGTCTCGTTCTTGAAGCAGACTTCAACAATTTAATCTAGTGTTTTTCATCAGTGAAGTCGTTATTATACAGGCTCTCGCCCTCCCTCGCTTAGCACGATTATCATTTACAGTGTGAAGAGACTGAACCCAGACTGGAGTGAACATTCGGTAAAGAAATTCTTTGGACGGAAAATGGTGAGCGAAGAAAATCTGTATTCGATCTGATTTTATTTGTATCATTATTACAAAGGTAAGGACGTTTTTGTTTCATATTTAATGTGATCATTATTAACAATAACCTTCAATCTTCGATATTTAAAACCCATTACTTGTAATTTATCAGTACTGGAAAAATTCTGTCCATGTGGTATTTCTCTAAATGCCGTAAATCCTTATCAAAATAAAACTTCTGTTAACATATTGTGTCATTTATCTACTGCTTCTATATATACCGTTCTTATCTTGGGAAAGCTGCAATGCGTTGCAATTGATTTTGTGACGTGTACTCTAGTGAGAAACGAAAATCTTAAAAAAAATGACTGAACTTCTATCAATTAAAATTACCTTTCGGTACCAGAGTCATGTCAAGGGTAAGAATTCGATATTGCATTTCAAGGTGGTGGATATGGTGGATTCGGTGGTGTTGAGGAATTTGATTGTCTTAAAAAAAACAGTATTCTATGGCGATTTTGGATACAGTGGGAGGGTACCAGTATACAGTTGTGGAAAATGATGATAATTTGTCCTGAAGGTTTTCGAAGAGGTGGATATAAAAGGTGATAATCTAGTTGCTTTTACTATTGGTATTTTGTATCCTGGTGTATCTAAACTTTTAGAAACCCAAATCAATAATTCTAAAGCATGTCTATAAAGTTTTTGAGAATTAAATTCCTGTCGTCTGTAATTTATGTCATTCTTGTTCAAACAGAAATTATTTATGACTGAAACTTTATTATTTTACAGCCTAACAATACATTTTATATAGTTACAGAATATTTTAAATTTCATTTTGGTCATTGTATTTATTTACACAAATTAAAGAAATTTAGCAACAGCTATAATATTCTTTTATTTGCTTTTTTATTAACATGTCAATAAACGAACATATACATTAAGTTAAAATAAACTAAACACATGAACTTCATAATCTGCACTTTGTTAAAAGATTTCTCATTCCGAAACCTCAAATGATATCCAATAGAAATACCTGAGCAAATCGAAAACAAATGAGATACACTACATATTAACCTTATTGTTCAATACATTACTTATGTAAAACAATGACAGTCAGTTCAAATGGAATGACTGAAAACTGCAGTCTAACATAAGCGGAAAATAGCGATTAAATTGATATTCGAATATTAAAAAGTGTGATGGTCATAAGCAGAAACTTAGTAGCATATGAAACGTGTAATTTAGTTTACAATATAAGCAAAAAAAGAGCGGTTAAAGTGAAGAGAATAATAAATATATAAAACTCGCTCAAGAAAATTGAGGTTAAACTTTAAGTTGATAACAAAAATGATATGTTTGTTTCACAATGTTTGTTCAAACCTTCATAAAAAGATTAACAAAGAAAAGCCTTTCATAATTTCGAAATGATAAATAGAAATAAGATATCTGGCCTATTGCACATACAATCAATACTTTGACTACTCTTATATCACCGAATAGTGGGTTTCCTTGTCGCTTTCTTAACATACATAGACTCTTGACGAGATAGAAGTAAACCATGGATGCCTGAATTCACACTCCAAGCAGTTAACCACTAATCAACTCTCGTCAATATAAAAACAAAATGACCATGACGACATGATCAACTCACTAACATTTCACAATTACTGTAATAATGATCTTTTGTCATGTAAAAGGTCAACACTTCAGTACATAACAATATTGTTATAATTAAATAGAACTGGAAATACAACCCTTGGCCAAGCGGAAACTTTGTGGACTTACACACTAGATTATGTTGGACAGAGAACGGATAACCCATTGTTTAACTTTGTGCTAAATATCAAAAGAAATAAACATAAAGAGACAAACGATAGCTATAAACCACAAATAAAATACAGGGTAAAACCAACATTTTAATAACTTTATATTTTTAAACTAGCCTGACTTCTTTTCGCCTACAAAACATTATGTTATTAGTTGTTCATGACAAAATACACTTTGTTGTTATTATAATAATAGTAGGAGTTTATAAAGGGTTGAGGCAAAAATTATTGTATGATTCTTTCATTTAGAACATGGTTTAATTTTCAGTGCCAGAATTTGAAACAAACGATAATTGAATTTCTTCAAACTGTCTTTGAATCTCTTTCTTTCGTACAACCGTATATTATCAATTCCAAACTCTTTGTCCCAATCCATGCGTGTCATTTTCACACATTATATGGACTTTCAACAAATACTTTTTATCGTAATGGTGAAACACTGGCGTATAAACGTTTATAAGAGTACTTTTTGTTATTAATATTTGAATAAGTACAAAATAAACGACTTGTGTACATTTCACAGAATGTAACTTTAAACTATATCTGTTGAAAACAACGTGTTATTGAGGTCAAAGTATACGAACTTTTATGAATTTTCCCTAGTAGACTAAAGCCTTTAAACTTTAACGTTTTCATAATGAGATATTATCGTCTCATCTTTCATATAAGTTAAAAACACAGTATTACTCAGTGTTCTTCAATAACCGAAGTATCACATTGTTACAACATTATCTCTTTTTATGTTTCCACAAACAGAATGAATATTGATAGTAATGTGATCGTGTTGTTTCATAGAACAATAAATCGAACAAATTTTGTCACAAAATGATAACTAATTAATGGAGTTAAAAAAAATCGGAGTAACAAATATTTATCTGAATAGGTACGTACATATCCTGACAACCGGAAATTATTGTTAAAAAATCTGGTTGAAATAATCTTGTGTATATAGGAACTTCACTCTTGCAAGGCGCAATAAGTCTCTGATTACAAAAAATGTTACATCATACATGTTAATGAAGTTGAAAAGTCAACTACTTGAATCTGTCATTTGACAGAAGATCGGGAAAATTACAGCTTACATCTTAATCTATAAATTTCTTCTAAATCAAATGCACTTTTAAAAAATTTTCCTCAATACATTACATAACAAAACCAGCATTTTACAGTTGTGAAAACTTTCTTCGACATATACTTTCAATCATTTTAATGCTTCTATTTTTTAAACGCAGTCTTTTCTCAAAGTAAAGCCGCAGTCGTTTAAAGGTAACTTTGGACATTATTAATATAAAATTCCGGGTTTGATACAAGTTGTGACCAAATCACAGATAGCAATACATGTTGGTTTGCGCTTAGCAACACATAAACAATTAAAAAGAACTAGATGCATTTGTTAAATATCAAACAAAAATTAAATATCAAGTTTGGATGTGAAAACCACAAAGTTTATTCATGTATAATAGTGTCTTACTGACTGATTTTGTTTCATGGTATCACATACTTTAACTTTTAAAATGGAATAAACGACTTTCAAAACACATTCATTACAGATATAATCATTTATTTTTACCACATTAAATCTTCTATTAACCATTAATGTTATATTTTTTTCTTAAACTTCACTTCTTTTATTTTCAAACTGGAGTTTGCTAGGTAGGCGATGGTTATAATAACAAGAGGGGTAGTCTGTTCAGAATATCAGCTTCTGATCAAGCAAATAAATATCTCTTCAGATGAAGGAAATATTGGACAATTGATAATAATCTGATTCAATATAAGCATCTGTATTGACGATTGGATTCCTCAGCGTGACGTATAGTGTAAAAAAATATCAGTTCAAAAATATTGTTTATAATGTTATCCTGTAATTTCTAAACATGATGTATTTTACTGCTAAGAGATATTAAAAATGTGAATAACATCAAATGATCACTATTTATTCTTAATCATTCTTCTTCATCCGGACATTTCCTGTTACGTGATGATGTCAAAATATTCAATATATTTTTAGTATGTCATTGTCATCATATTTATATTTTCTTAATTAAAAAACTTGATTTGAGCGAAACAAAACTGCATTCTTAAACACGTAATATATTACTCTAACAGACTTTAAAGCCAAGGTTAATAAAAATGAATTAAGTAAACAAAGACAACCACGCTCAGATGTCTTTATTCTAAAAAGTGCATAACTTAATAATATGTTACACAAACAATTTATTCACTCCCGAAATATGAAGTGGAGCGAACTACATGGTATGGCTGCTTTAAAAGTCTGGAATAATGATCAATTTTTCTTGTGTTTATCATTTTCAAGGTAAATATGATTTTCAAAGGTAGTATAAAATGGTAACCACAACAACTATTAGCATAATTTGGAACAACAATAAAAGAAAACGTCAGAGAGCTATTGAAAATTAGATCCAGAGTTCAATGTATTGTATTCGAACGATTTTGGAGTCTCAGCATATTTAAATAGTCGTGATCATGTATGTGGCCATGTTTTCTCTGCCGTCTGAGAATCTTGCGAAATATTACATAATAAGCTGCTATGTCTAAAATACACTGATGCGAAGAAGACGAAGCAGCAGCAGTTAATTCTGAATGAGTTAGAAATTTCTAAATTTTAGATTAATATATCATAAGTAATTGAAGTGGCCGTATTTCACCAAACAATTTTCAAAATGTTAGTAAACATGCTCGCCCTCCCAGCCGTGAGGGCGTATAATGTGACGGTCAATCCCACTATTCGTTGGTAAAAGAGTAGCCCAAGAGTTGGCGGTGGGTGGTGATGACTAGCTGCCTTCCCTCTAGTCTTACACTGCTAAATTAGGGACGGCTAGCACAGATAGCCCTCGAGTAGCTTTGTATGAAATTCCAAAACAAACAAACAAACAAACAAAATGTTAGATATCTCATCCATTTTGTGTCGTAAGTATCTTAATTTTTGGGGTAAACATTCGAGATATTTCAATGTAGGTTTAAAAATTAAAATATTCATCATACATGAATCCAATTAAGAATACAGATTACATTATATCATTTTATGCCTTACGTGGTCCTTTCAAGAAACGCATGTCATCGTGATGCTGATGCTCTAGTTTTATAACATGTTTTTGTTATTAATTTTTATAAACATACACATATGTTGTCATGTTAAACTTGTAAGGCTACATGAGGACTACATGTGCTTGTTACCATTCTAAATTAAAAGTATAACACTAGAAAGCAGGCAACTGGCCATTACCATCTCTTTTGTTGCGATGATTTTTGAAATTGATCTTCACGTTATAACACCCCGCGGCTCAAAGGACGACCATATCTTGTGTGAAGGAGATCCGAGCCCGCGACCCAATGACCAAGAGTCGGGCGCCCCTATCCTCCTGACCATGCCGGGACCACCCCATGATGATAAATGTTGTATGTGTTTCCTCTTAGCAAGTACGTTTAGTCTAAAACATTTCTATAAGCTATTCTTTGTATTGTTACAGGTATTATTACATATATTGTTTTTATTAAAAAATAATCTTACCATTAACATTAATTTGTTATAGATAGCCATTCAAAACTAACATAAGATTATTTCTTTTACTATCTCCATACGTTCTAGGGCGCTTATTTCAGATCTAAAAATGTATGCTCTGATAAATGTTACTATTCATTCTAGCAGGTTAATCGATATGACCCACTAAGGTGCCAAACATATTTTCACTAATAATAATTAGTAATTATAAATCATGGTAAAAATTTAATTCAATTTGAAGAGCTCGAAATTTTTATAAATTTCACAAATGAAAACTGTCATCATTTGATACATTAAAAAGTGGTTTCTCTTATTCAAAAAATATTTTTGAGCACTCGAATTTTTGAGTACTAGATATAAAATTACATCAAGAAAAGATATAATCAAATTCTGACACAGTCATAAAGATAATCATGCTCCTATTAAAAATTGTGTTCTATTGTTAAAAAAATGGATGTTGCATGTACACCATTTATTTTCGGTTTATTTCTGAATTTTGAGTGCACCCAAAATGTAAAAATGCTTTTAATGAAGTTTGTTTGTGATATCACCCAATACACAACTCCACATTTAATATCATTCAATCACAATTTCTGCCTTTGAGATATTGTTAAATTTCAGAACGGTACGTATCACCATCGTATTTATTATTTCATTCACATCTACAGATTGATAGTTATATTGATAGTTTTAAGATGTTCACGCCATTGCTTCATTATAGTAGAAAATTCTGAGAACCTTTAAATATTTCATGAGTAATCTTGTATTAGGTTTAAGTATTCTGTTAAATGACAGAATAAAAGGAAAATTACAAATTATATTTTAAATCTACGAATTTCATCCAAATTAAATTAAGGTTTTATAAAATTCTAACTTGATATATTACATAACATAACTAGCATTCTCCAATTTTGTAAAACTTTCTACATACTACACTTTAAATCTTTGTATAATTCTATTTTCTATGCGTAATCTTTTCCAAAAGATACCCTTAGTGGTTTCACAGTAATTTATGTTTTGAGGCTCATGAGTATAAATAGAATCGGGTTTCAATAAAAGAAGTGACCAGATCACGTAGAGCAGGTTGGTTTGGTTTGCGCTTAGTAACAACTGAACAAGAGAAAAAGTAATATCTATTCGTTAAATATCGAACAGAGTATTTAAAAATTAAATATTATGTTATATTACAAAAACCTCCAAATTTATTCATTTATCATAACGTCTTAATTGATAACTGATTTTCTTCCATGATATCACATAGGATGGAATAAATGCATTTGAAAAGATATTTACTGTAGGTAGAATTACTTATTTTCAAACATATGAAATATTCTATTTACCCTTAATGCTATGTTGTTCCATCAACATCTTAAAAGGTTTACGTTACTTTTTTTTTTTTTAATCTTTGGAAAAGGCACATATAATAACACAACACACACACTGTAATGATAAAGCTGAATATTTGCAGACTTAAAACGCCAGAAACAAGGGTTAGACACCTGTAGTGTGTAGAACCCTATTTGTAAAGTTGTTCTTAATTTCAAATAAAATAAACATCATATATTTATGTGAATTTTAAAGAAATAATATTTTGCTCTGAATTCTATATAAAAATATTAATCTTTTCACCGACCCAAATTTTCATTGCATTGCTGCTAAATAATGTTTCGTCATGTTTGTTTTTGAATTTTGCGCAAAGTTACACAAGGATTATATGCGCCAGCCGTCCTAATTTAGCAGTGTAGGGCGAGAGGGAAAGCAGCTAGTCAAAACTACCAACCGCCAACTCTTGGGCTACTCTTTTACCAACGAATAGTGGGATTGACCGTCATATTATGACACCCCAACGGCTAAAATGACGAGCATATTTGGTGAAATTGGAATTAGAATCCGCGACAAGGAGAATACGAGATGAGCGCCCTAGCCACCTGGTCATGACGGGCTTTTCGGCCATTGGTCTTTATACCTTTACGTTCCCTGAAGGGAATCAACTCTTCGATAAAAGAAAGACCCCAGTAATAGCATGTTTCTGTTCCTGTCCCTTATTTTAGCTTCTAGGGCTGGAGCACCAAAAAGTATGTGATGTCAAAGGGTCCTAAAAACTCAGAGTTTTTTAACCTGGCGAGTTCGTTAGTTTAGAACAATAACCCGAAGTAACTTAGTATAGGTAGAAGCCTAAATTCTGAATTCAAATCGAGAGTAGCCAGCGAACAAGCATCGGTGGTAAAGCTAACAGATAAATTTAAAAATTGTATGTCATTGGCACAAAGTGTAACAAACGTTATATTGTAGAGAATAAACGAAAGCATCAAATACTGGAGGATAAAGAAGATTCTTTATTCTCCTGGTATCTATGGCGCATAGAGCAAACATCTGTGGGAAGGTGGTGGTTTCAAGTAAATAAATAATAGGTAATTTTAAGTTCGTACAACAAAAACGTGTTACCTGCAGAAACATAGCTTTGTGCATTCTATGAATTTAAGACTTGTGTTGTCCTTGATATTGGTTGCTCAGCTCTTCCTTAGTCCTTTGTTATTTCTACGTTTAGCACTTTAAAAGTAGGGACGTTAAGAACTATTCTTTGAATGATTTCCACAAAATACAGTTATTATAAATTAGAAAATGGAAGTCTTTTGATCAAACTGCTACGCTATGTGAACAGCTCTATAAAAGTAAATTTAAGATAACTTCCAATGTTAAAGTGTATTTACTTATTGCAGAAAAAAAATGTATTCAGAAATAACAACATTGATTAAAATTTCTCTTTTATTTAAAATAAGGATGTTTATTTTTTAAAATACTACATGATCAGGTAATGTTCAAGTAATGGTCTTTGTTTCTCTTTCTTCATTAAATGAAATGATGAACTAACCATATACAACTTAAAAATGAAGTATTGGGTATTCTTTAAAAATTAAATATTGAAAAATATCTTCATTTTTTAAGAATTACTTTATGTTATAATGAAAAGAACAAGCACTAACAGGCCTTATTCTCAGTTAGTGGGCATTAAGTAATAATTTGAGTTATTCAACTAATTTGAAACCTCAACCAAGTATTTATTAGGTAAATTTTAATAATATTATCAATAGATCAATGTTTTATGTTTGGTATTTCAATTCTTGATATTCTTGTATTTTGAGACTTCATATAATTGTTGATAACCTGTCGAAATCAAGAAGTTCATATATTGGTTAATTTTGTAATGGGATAACGTAAATTGGAACGTTTCCTGAAAAAGATACAGATACTAATTAATTTTATAATATTTTTCGAAATATTGGGAAGTCTCAGTTTTTAAGCCATTTCTTCAAAGAGATATAGAAACTAGCAAAATTTATGCTCGTTTTTAAGATATGTGGTTATTGTTATTGAAATAACATACACTTCTGTATACAAACAACAGCCGCAACAAAAGAGAAACTTTTCACTAGGTGACGTAGAAGTAAGAATACCACCTGTTTCTTATTTTTGAAACAGCTACAATTTACAGGTTGTGAAAATGTACCTTTTATCCATTGTTACTTGTGTAGTTTCTAATCTACAGATGAATATATCCGTTGTTGTGTTGTGTGCGTTTTCACTATTACTTGTGTGGGAAACGCTCACATGAAAACAATTTTTTTTTCTTAAAAATCACTTCCATTATCTTCTCACTGGAGTGATCTGATCATGCAGTAGTTATCATAACAAGATAGATAGTCAGTGTCTTTGAATTACCTTCTTTCTTATGATATAAATGAATACTTTTACACAGAAAGAACGTATTGAAGAACAGCTAATAATAAAATAAGGTTCTGATTAATACGAGTATAAACGTTACTACTCATCATTAGATTGTCCACTGTATCTTACAGTGTAAAAAAGATCAGTTGAAAATAATAATTAATAATCTCTGCCATTAATTTCTATAATAATATATTTCGCTGCATGGAGATAGTAAAATGATCGCTGTAACCAGTTGATCACCATTAGTTTTTAATCGTTCCTTTTCTAACGGACATTTCTTGTTTGATGATTTTAAAAGGTTACCAGATTTTTTAGTATTTCACAATCATCATATTTATATTTTATTATATTTCTAAACTCATAACCTGTTACTCTACCGATCTATAAAACCAAGGTTATTAAAATTTAATTAAAGTAAGCAAAAACAACGAGTCTTATTTCTTTTTGTTATGATAAAACACATAAGTTAAAATTAAGTTATACAAACAAATTCCTGCCACCAAATGAAGTGAAAAAAACAACACTGTGTGACTGTTTTAAAGACGTGGTATAATGATCAAGTTTTTCTGTGTTTATCGGTTTTAACGTTTTCAAAGATGGTGGACCTAAAAACTATACCAACTGGTATCATCATCCAGAACAAAATAAAAAATGTCAATGAGCTAATTAAAATTAGCTCTGTAATTGAGTGTATTGAATTAAAACGATTTCGGAACCTCGCCGAATTTTTAAATACACAAGGACGTGAGCGGTCACGTTCTATCGGCCGTCTATGAAACTGTATATCAACTGCAAGAAGTCGAGTACAAATTTCTCTTTACTTGAAATTTGACCTTAGATATGTTTAGCTTCATTTCTGTGAATGCATTGTTAATTCTATATTAATAAATTCAAACGAAATAACTAAAACCACAATTTTTTACAACGACCCGAGGTTACTTTCTATCGCTGCTACACTCTAAATAAAAGTTGTTCATTACAACTACCAGGGCATAGTCACGTCTATTTTCTGCTTTAGAGATATCGTGGTCGCTGTCAAATTGACTGTATAAAATGAATCAATAATCAAGATGACTATCATTGTGTAGTCGTGGATATGAAATTGACTATTAAGTAGTAACGATCATCTATTACTTGTCAGTTGGACTGTCTCTTAGTCAATTTAAGCAAATAGTCAGTTTTACTACTTCCCAGTCAGAATGACCATGTCCCAGTCTGTTTGACTACTTCCCAGTCAGAATGACTATGTCCCAGTCTGTTTGACTACTTCCCAGTCACCTTGACTACTTCATAGCAGCACTGCTATGCCAGTCTTGAGGACTACTTTGTGATCAGGAAGACCAACACCATAGTCAGTATTAACTCATGAATTGACACTCTTAATGTTTCTTATAGCATTAAGATGCAGTTCAAACACATGACTGTATACATGCATTTTGTTCCGTAAATGCAAAAATTGAAACGTGACCAGATTTAAACTTTGCAATAATTTATTTACATACGAGAGGGGAGTGAAGACGGCACGGTCACTCCTTCGCGGCAACCGAAGGTAGGGATGACACTATAAAA
>NC_134831.1:71370096-71426878 GCF_004210375.1 Tachypleus tridentatus
TGTTAGAATTTGTGGTTGGTTTTGCAACTATCTTTTGTCACTGTTTCTGAGGTTCTAAGATGTGATACGTATTATCTTTAATATTAAGTATTTCTTCTTAATGGTTCGGTTATGAAAAATATGAGTTAATCGTTTTCAAAGATAGTTGCAAAATTCAAGTAAAATATTTGGCAATCAGACATGAGGAAAAAAGTTTGTTTTTTTTACGTATATTATGTATAACCTGTACGACTATCGCATACTAGACATCAGACTTGACGTGTGAAAAAAAATAGTCTTGAAACATTTGGAAATAAGTGAATGTGTGTGTGAGAATGTATAAAAAGCTAACAAAATACTTTTTTCTCTTTGCTATTCTCTAGTTAAAGCATTTTAGTTCAATGGCAAAACTGTACAAATAAAACAAACCACTACCTATATAATACTTATGTATATATCTATCCACAAACACAGATATAAGGATCGATTTAATAAAATAATTGTGTAGCAAATAGATTATAAAATGCAGATTTTCATACGAAATCTAGGCCTACTTACATAATTATTTTATCTCATGTTAACGTGTTTAAATAGGATGTCTAACTTATATTGGCGCAAAACCACATTTAGGCTATATGTTTTATCGAAAATAGGAAAGTGAACACTGGGTTTTTAGCACTGAAAATTCTTAAACTTACTGCTGCCCGAACGGGGGACGTTTAATTAGGACTTTTTGTTTTGTTTGTTTTTCTCAAGGAGCACAAGTTACTCTCGCAAAATGATTGTTTTTAAAGAACCAAGTTGGTCGTCACGACATATTGTGACCAAAATACAAAACAAAATCTTGGGTATTTCAACCATCCGTATAATAACCCTGTTCATCCTGAGTCTCGCAGATCATGTTAAATTACATACCAAATTTCAAAGAAATCGCTTTAAGCCTTATTATTTTACAACACTTGTCCTCAAGTCTTTCGTTTTATTCTTCTTCGCACCAGTAAAAACAACTTTTTTTTTTTAGTTTCGCGCAAAGATACAGGGGGATATGTGCGATAGCCATTCCTAATTTAGTAGTGAACGACTAGAGGGAAGGCAGTTAGTCAATCACCACCCATCGCCAACTACTCTTTTACCAAGGAATAGCGGGATTGACCTTCACATTATAATGCCCCCACGGCTGAATACACAAGTAATATAAACTGTACTTTTCCTTTAGCATTAGATTACACTATGTAACAAAATGTTTGGTGTGACGAGAATTCGAACCCGTAACCCTCAGATTACGAGTCAAATGCCCTAACCCCCTGGCCACTAGCGCAGATAGCTCTAGGGTAGCTATTCGCGAAATTTAAAACAAAGAAAAAACACTAAAATTGGTCGTCCTGCAGAAACGAGACTTAACTAGTATAAACTGGCACTTTCCCTCCCTCTACACTAAGTTGTGTTAGCGAATATTTTCCGTGTCGCATGCCCAATAAGAATTGTTTATTTATTTGGAGTTAAGCGCAAAGCTACACAAAGAACTATCTGAGCTCTACCCACCATGTATATCGAAACTTGATTTATAGTGTTGTAAGCAGAGATGCTGCTGTGCCACTAGGGCGCCAAAAGAAATATGAGACATTACATAATGTTTTTTTGCGTGCCATGTCATCGTGCAAATTAATATATTTTATATTACTGAATTTGATGTAACAGATATAAATAAAAAAAAAAATAACGAGGTACTTTGTGCAACTTACAGGAAACACGGCGACACCCTCAGGGCACGACGCGGCACCCAAGGTGTCGTGACACCCACTCTGGAAAACACTGCTGTAAGTCCTCCCATATGGGCAAAACCAAACGCCATTTACTAGCTGGAACCAATGAACAGATGGGAGTTTCCTTGGAAATACAAAAAATGTTAAGTAATCTCCGTGCTTCCTCTATATGCGAGCCCGGCATGGCCAGGTGGATAAGGCACTCGTCTCATAATCTGAGGGTAGGGGTTCAGATCCTCGTCACACCAAACATGCTCGCCCTTTCAGCAGTCGGGACGTTATATTGTGACAGTCAATCTCACTATTCGTTGGTAAAACAGTAGCCCAAGAGTTGGCGGTGGGTAGTAATGACTAGTTACCTTCCCTCTAGTTTACACTGCTAAATTAGGTACGGCTAGCGCAGATAGTCCTCGTGTAGCTTTGCGTGAAATTCAAAACAAACAAACAAACCTCTATATGCTAACACAGAAGAAACAGGACACGAAGTTATCATATATCAATACCCATTACAAGGCCAACATTGATTCCAACATGAAACAATTTTAATCAGCACTGAATAACTCGCAGTCTTCTTTCAAACTACATATTTTTTTAATATCTGCTGTACGTATTACATATACATGTACTAGAAGAAGTCACATGGGCCGCTAATTTTCTTTCATTTCTTTTTTTTTTTCGGTGCTTAGCCGAAGATAAAACAGCAGCTCAAATGATTTCATGTAGTAGATACTCATATTATACAAGTTTTGTAAAACTTACAATAGCTTGCATAAAAGTTTGATCATCAATACTTTCTCATGGTGGCTTCAAACTTTGAGTTCGCATCTTTCTGTAGCATAGGCCCGGCATGGCCAAGCGTGTTAAGGCATGCGACTCGTAATCTGAGGGTCGCGGGTTCGCATCCCCGTCGCGCCAAACATGCTCGCCCTTTCAGCCGTGGGGGCGTTATAATGTTACGGTCAATCTCACTATTCGTTGGCAAAAGAGTAGCCCAAGATTTGGCGGTGGGTGGTGATGACTAGCTGCCTTCCCTCTGGTCTTACACTGCTAAATTAGGGACGGCTAGCGCAGGTAGTCCTCGTGTAGCTTTGCGCGAAATTTAGAAACAAACAAAAAAGCGCTGTTTTTGATAGTTTTACATCTTCAAGGTATGGAACGACATGTTAATTATTCTTGTTTGTTTGTTTGTTTTGAATTTCGCACAAAGCTACTCAAGTGCTATCTGTGCTAGCCGTCCCTAATTTAGGAGTGTAAGACTAGAGGGAAGGCAGTTAGTCATCACCACCCTCCAACCTCTGGGCTACTCTTTTACCAACGAATAGTGGGATTGATCCGTCACATTATATAGTTATTCTTATATTTATAGTTTATATTTTAAGAACTTTATAAAAGTGGTAAAACTGACTTTTCACTGCTGAAACGTCTCATTATTATTGTTGTTGTTTATTAAGGAGGTTGCTGAGAATGAAGCAATTTTTCATGCAAACTCATCTAATGGAGAAGTGGAAGAAGTTTAAATTTTTTAATGTGTTAAACTAACGGAAGAACAACGTTTAATATAATTTCGCGCCTAACGAGAATGGTTTAATACGTACTAGATACAATAAAGAAATTCTCCTACTTACGAACAAAGAACATAACACACATTGATTACGAACAGCTCTTTTGGTTTGACAAAAACGCCATACAAAACGTCTATATTTTTTACACAATGTAGCTTGTACATAACTAGATATTTGTAATCAGGTTTCAGAAGAAGAAGCCCATTGTTTCTTCAGTTAATAAATTGTAACAGAAGGATTAGCCCATTGTTTCTTCAGTTAGTAAAGTTGTAACAGAAGATTAGCCCATTGTTTTTCAGTTAGTAAAGTTGTAAGAAGAAGAAGCCCATTGTTTCTTCAGTTAGTAAAGTTGTAACAGAAGGATTAGCCCATTGTTTCTTCAGTTAGTAAAGTTGTAACAGAAGGATTAGCCCATTGTTTCTTCAGTTAGTAAAGTTGTAAGAGAAGAAGAAGCCCATTGTTTCTTCAGTTAGTAAAGTTGTAAGAGAAGAAGAAGCCCATTGTTTCTTCAGTTAGTAAAGTTGTAACAGAAGGAGAAGCCCATTGTTTCTTCAGTTAGTAAAGTTGTAACAGAAGGATTAGCCCATTGTTTCTTCAGTTAGTAAAGTTGTAACAGAAGGAGAAGCCCATTGTTTCTTCAGTTAGTAAAGTTGTAACAGAAGGAGGAGCCCATTGTTTCTTCTGTTAGTAAAGTTGTAACAGAAGGAGAAGTCAATTGTTTCTTCTGTTAGTAAAGTTGTAACAGATTAGCCAATTGCTTCTTCAGTTAGTATAATTGTAACAGAAGATTAGCTCATTGTTTCTTCAGTTAGTATAATTGTAACAGAAGGATTAGCCCATTGTTTCTTCAGTTAGTATAATTGTAACAGAAGGATTAATACATTGTTTCTTCTGTTAGTATAATTGTAACAGAAGGATTAGCCCATTGTTTCTTCAGTTAGTAAAGTTGTAACAGAAGGATTAGCCCATTGTTTCTTCAGTTAGTAAAGTTGTAACAGAAGGATTAGCCCATTGTTTCTTCTGTTAGTAAAGTTGTAAGAGAAGAAGAAGCCCATTGTTTCTTCAGTTAGTAAAGTTGTAACAGAAGGATTAGCCCATTGTTTCTTCAGTTAGTAAAGTTGTAACAGAAGGATTAGCCCATTGTTTCTTCAGTTAGTAAAGTTGTAACAGAAGGATTAGCCCATTGTTTCTTCAGTTAGTAAAGTTGTAAGAGAAGAAGAAGCCCATTGTTTCTTCAGTTAGTAAAGTTGTAACAGAAGGAGAAGCCCATTGTTTCTTCAGTTAGTAAAGTTGTAACAGAAGGAGGAGCCCATTGTTTCTTCTGTTAGTAAAGTTGTAACAGAAGGAGAAGCCAATTGTTTCTTCTGTTAGTAAAGTTGTAACGGGATTAGCCAATTGCTTCTTCAGTTAGTATAATTGTAACAGAAGGATTAGCCCATTGTTTCTTCAGTTAGTATAATTGTAACAGAAGGATTAGCCCATTGTTTCTTCAGTTAGTATAATTGTAACAGAAGGATTAGCCCATTGTTTCTTCTGTTAGTATAATTGTAACAGAAGGATTAGCCCATTGTTTCTTCAGTTAGTAAAGTTGTAACAGAAGGATTAGCCCATTGTTTCTTCAGTTAGTAAAGTTGTAACAGAAGGATTAGCCCATTGTTTCTTCAGTTAGTAAAGTTGTAAGAGAAGAAGAAGCCCATTGTTTCTTCAGTTAGTAAAGTTGTAACAGAAGGATTAGCCCATTGTTTCTTCAGTTAGTAAAGTTGTAACAGAAGGAGAAGCCCATTGTTTCTTCAGTTAGTAAAGTTGTAACAGAAGGAGGAGCCCATTGTTTCTTCTGTTAGTAAAGTTGTAACAGAAGGAGAAGCCAATTGTTTCTTCTGTTAGTAAAGTTGTAACGGGATTAGCCAATTGCTTCTTCAGTTAGTATAATTGTAACAGAAGGATTAGCTCATTGTTTCTTCAGTTAGTATAATTGTAACAGAAGGATTAGCCCATTGTTTCTTCAGTTAGTATAATTGTAACAGAAGGATTAGCCCATTGTTTCTTCTGTTAGTAATGTTGTAACAGAAGGATTAGCCCATTGTTTCTTCTGTTAGTAATGTTGTAACAGAAGGATTAGCCCATTGTTTCTTCTGTTAGTAATGTTGTAACAGAAAGATTAGCTCACTGTTTCTTCAGTTAGTAAAGTTGTAACAGAATGATTAGCCCATTGTTTCTTCAGTTATTAAAGTTTTAACAGAAGGATTAGCCAATTGTATCTCTCTGTTAGTTCAGTCGTGTCGAAAAGATTAACCTAATCCTTTTTGCATCAGTTGTTTCATTTAGGATTGAACAATATTGTTACCCGAATTCGAAAAGAAACAATGAGATAGACTATACAATGCTGAAATAAAAGTTACATTTTGCAGGAAATAGTTTTAAAATCGTATTACATATTTCATCCGAAGACACAGCAATACATGAATATACAAATCGTATCCGTATCTATATAATCTAAACAGATTTTTACCCGCATTAGAAGTCAAACGTTCGAGATTTTACTTTTTCTGAGCTTGGGCCTTGATAATAATTCCTGCGGCACGTGCCATAGAATGTATAACTATTCATTTTAATTACATGCACGCCCGTAGGAAAACTGAACATTGATCAAATCATTTAGCTTTAGGTTAGGCTTTCAAAAAATATAAAAAATCACCGCCTCTCTAGGCGCCAAAAACATAAATCTGTTTTCCAGCAACACTACATCCACCCAAAATATCAGAAACTCTGCCACAAGGTACACTTGACCTTCAATGGTCGGGTTCTAGCTCGCACGAGCATACTGTGAGACACTATTAGTAAAAACAAGGACATTGGTAATTACTACTTAGCATGTTGTTGTATTAAAATGGACGAGTTCCACTCCCAGCTAACGCGAATTGTTTGAACGACAACAAATACACACCTGCGCGCCTCATGTCAACTGGTTCGAATGATATATTAAGCAAAATTCACGGTTATTGCTAAAATAAAACTAGGAAACTCAAACAGCGTACTTTGAAGTACGTGAGGCAACACGTGTGAGTTCATATTACTATAAAGACTACAGTTCATTACTCATTCTTTGACCACGGGTGCTCAGAAACAAGGCTTAAAACAGCTGGTGAGCTGTAGAAATACACGTTTACAAACTGAATTATTGAGATAACTGTGATGATATGTGAACATAAATCAAGAAAATTTAAAACCTCTTCTTGTACTTTTTTATAACAACAGATATGCAGATCGTATAAGGAGACAATTAATAGACGGATAATAAAAAGAAAATAGGTTTGTTTGTTTTGGAATTTCGCACAAAGCTACTCGAGGGCTGTCTGTGCTAGCCGTCCCTAATTTAGCAGTGTAAGACCAGAGGGATGGCAGCTAGTCATCACCACCCACCGCCAACTCTTGGGCTACTCTTTTACCAACGAATAGTGAGATTGACCGTAACATTATAACGCCCTCACGGCTGAAAGGGCGAGCATGTTTGGTGCGACCGGGATTCGAACCCGCGACCCTCAGATTACGAGTCGAACGCCTTAACCCACCAGGCCATAAAAAGAAAATAGATTAAATTGATAGATGTAAGGATAATCGGTAAACATGAATTCAGGCTTTGCTTGGTCAACATTGCATGTATATCCTTCGAATAATTTAACAACACATCGCGTGCCTTGGCAAGATACATAGGTGGATTGTTGTCGAATAATGTCGTCTTCTTTCTCTTCAACGTCGTCGTCATCATTGTCTTCACCGGCCTTAGTCTTCGCTCTGCGACACGACCCACCAGGCATCCACCAAGTCTTTCTGTCATCAATTACCAACTATTTCTACAATGACCTTTAACCCCAAGACCTTATCAAAATACTTCCTTTACACAAGCGGGGCGAAGGGGGATAATATATATACATATATTTCGGTTTGTTCGTTTGTTTAGAATTAAGCACAAAGCTACACACTATCTGTGGGCTATCTGTGCTCTGCCCACCACGGGCACCGAAAGCCGGTTTGTAGTGAGTAAGTCCGCAGACATACCACTGTGCTACTGGGGGGCTTCTTATAGCAAAGCAACATCGGGCTATCTGCTGAGCCCACCGAGGGGAATCGAACTGCTGCTTTTAGCATTGTAAATTCGTAGACTTACCGCTGTACTAGCGGGGGGCGTATATTTCTGAACGCCCCAGTTTAGGAAAGTGCAACATCTTTCCTTTAAAAACTAAATACGTGTCACGATTTTTTAAGGTGAATTAGTGATATTGTAATTTGTTATATTGGGAGTGAGATTGTCTTATGGTATTGGAAAGTTGGCAATATACGACTGAAAAGCATATACTTACTGGAACAAGCTTATAATTTGAATAAAACTCATTTAGCAGTTATGGAATGTCTATATACAATGCAATATTGTTGTTACAACTGATTTGAGATTTAATTACTGCCGTAGCATAACGCCTAAAAATGGCTCTGAGCTTTTCAAGGACGAACGTTTGGCTCTGTCACCTTTTGAGCTAATTAAAGTTTTAGACTCAATAGGTCAAACCTTTTCGACTGATGTATTTGACCACGTCCAAAGTCTAGTATATTAATTTGCTCTAATTTCGTCTAAAATAATTTTAATTTGAGGGTAGGAAAATAGAGATCTCGAAGAGTAACAAACTCAAATGGGGCACATGTGCGCCCCTTGCGCTTGTTTGTGTGGGTGCACGAAAATATAATTAATAAAGAGGAAAAAAAAAGTATTATAGATTAATTCACTCTAACCCTGTCTAAAATTAAACTACCACGGCGTTTGAGGATTCCCTCTTGTTTTCAGCCGCGGCATAACGGCTCAAAGAGTGGCTCTGAATTTTATTTTATTTTTTTAAGTATAAAATTTTAGCTCATAGCTCCGTCATTTCTTGGCCAATTTGAGATCTAATTATAGTTTTGGGTACAGGAAGTCTATCCCTTTCGACTGATTTATTTGACCACGCTCAATAATTTATAGATTACTTTACTCTAGTCTTTCCTGAAGGAATTTCAAGTGCCGCAGCTATTGAGGATTTTTCTTTTTGCACCGAAAGTAAGAAAACTTTATTTGATCAAAAAACACTTATAACTTTAATGGACTTTTTTCATATTTAGTACACTGATAGATCTTTGCAGGTGTCAAATTTGGTCTGAACATAAATCACATGTGTAAAGTTTTCAGCAAAACTACTCAGTTTTACCAAAATATTTGCGCACGCCTACACAAAACGTCACGCGAACTATTCGTTTCAAATTGCACTGCACAACAAAGTTTTTGCTTCTTGAACACTGTTGGGTGTTCCTTATAGATTTTTGGCTGCTGATCACGAAAATCACATCCACGTTTGCCCATCACGTACAATTTCATCGAAATCTTCAGTTTCACCAGGACATTGCTACATTGGAAAAACGATATCAGGGCAACCGGAATCCGTCAACGCTTGCTGACTACTATTGGACACTGCAACGTAATGTACCGGACATTGAATACAAACGAAAATCAGGAGCAAAACACTTTTAATTATGTTGAACTTAATAGCGTATTAGAAACATAAACGCAATTAAATACGTTATTGCCGGTAAAACAGTTAACTGTCTATTTCTCAGAGTTCCTACGTGATGAAACAAAACCAAAACTATATTTGTGCATACCCACTAGATGCCTGTCACAATCAGCAAAAACTTTTCAGGAAGCAAAACTTTACAAAAAAATTTTGTGCAGTGTTTCCACTACAGCTGTTTGTAGTTCTTTGCCATTCGAATGAAAGACGGCTAATTTAGAGCACAAAACTATAGGGTGAAAGCACGTGCATACACATAAGTGTTGGTTAGGCCAAGCAAACCAGTCTAGCAATTGCTAGTTCAAGTTTCCAAAAGAATCATACGGGTGGACAGTTATTATTCATTATTCATTGCCAACTTTTAAAAACAAATTTGGCAAATTTTGTGAAATTTTCCTAATTAAAAGTGTTAAGCGTCATGTGACATAAGCTTAAGGAATTAGCGTAAATAACGATACTTGATATGGCTATATCGAGTGCATGCGGGTGATGACGAGAAACTGTTAATCTAACTTCCATGGCGATGCAACAAAAGAAGTTATTAACTCTGTTTTAGAGAGGAAAACTACGACTATATAGTTTGTTTTACCACCATCACACCTCAAGTTGAAAAAATACGACCAGGCTAACTAATGAATGATCTCTGTAAACTTCTTGACAATGCTATAAGTGTAGCTACCAGTTGGCAGCCATTTTTTATTTCCTTCTTTTAAATCGCGTAATCAACCCCTTTTTACACTGCACCTTTTTTTCTCACACACATAAGGTGTTTTGATTAGCTTATATAATACCAGAAAAATTATGAACCTAAACAAAGATCTAACTCTTACAAGAGAAACAAAGTTGGATAAAATTAACCGCTCTACTTCAAGAAATATAAGACTGGATATGAATACTGGTTGGTTTTTAATTCACCTGAAAGTAACCTAGATGAACTTTAGTATGTGTGAATAATATTATGGCATTCTTTGTGTTGCAAACTCAGACCTTAGCAGTTAGCCTTGAACTGATGGATCAAGAAATGAAATAGTCCCAGACGTCACAAAGTATATTTTCATTGATTGATTAATTGATTGTTTGAAACTAAGCACAAATTTACACAATGGGCTATCTGTGCTCAGCCCACCACGGGTATTGAAGCCCGGTTTCTAGCGGTGTATGTCTACTGACATGCTGCTGTGCCACAGGAGGGCGTATCTCTTCAATTTTATTTTCAGTGGAAATTTTAAACATAAATATGAAAGTATTTATAAAGAAATTATTTCTCGATCTAATACAATGTATGATATGCTTCAAGTTCACAAGTGAAATTGCTCTGTAAGGTTTAATGT
Organism: Tachypleus tridentatus; assembly: GCF_004210375.1. Lineage (NCBI taxonomy): Eukaryota > Metazoa > Arthropoda > Merostomata > Xiphosura > Limulidae > Tachypleus > Tachypleus tridentatus. The sequence goes on from NC_134831.1 coordinate 71,380,323, forward strand.
TTCAAGTGTTAGCAACTATAATCAAATATTGTGTGGACTTTTAGTAAAGATTTTACCATCAATGACACTTTTGACTTTTCTAGTCTTTTGCAAAATCTACAATTTATTGATAATGTTTGTACGTTTAGTGTTATGTAAAGATTCTTGATGTGAGAAATTTCAGTTGTAGGAAACTCTCGAGTTGTTTCACCTTAGATATAGTAATCTGGTGTTTTTGTAGTTAAAATATTCCTTTTTCATGTTTGCTAGGCCTATTTACGACCACGTGGATGGAGTTAGTATGGGGTACAAACTTGTACTTGTTATGCTTAATCTCTCATTGAGCTTCTCATATTGACTAAAGACCATTTTATTCTAGATATTATGATGATGATGTGTATATTATTTGTTAGTCATAAATTAACGAAGTTTCGAACAGTATGCTCCCCAATGGCTCAGCCTTAACCCTGGAGGCTTATAACACGAAAAGCCGGATTTCGATACCAGTGGTGTAGCGTTGTGCTTGAGAACAAACAAACTGACTAACAGTAAATACAAATTAATGATTGAATGTTTACTGTTTATAATTTCGAACAATTCAGTAATTAATCAACAATGTAATTTTAAAATTGGTGTATATCAGAAACCTGAATTTATAAGTATGATTTGCTTGGTATGACATTTAAAATAAATTTAGCAAATGTTCTGAACGGTACTTTTAAGACTACAAACACTTTTCTCATATTACACGAATAGCTAAATATTATAACAATATTCTTGAAACGTCTGGAATAGCGGTAAGTTTCTAACAACGCTAAAAATCAGGGTTCGATTGGTGGACACAACCAATAGCCCGATGTGGCTTTGCTCTAAGAAAAACACAAACATATTCTTGAAAACCAATAGTTTAACAGTAATTTCGTTTGAATATTGGACCAGAGTCCTTAATTTTTAAAGGTTTTTTTTGGGGTTGTCGATGCCTTACAAACAAGTTGTAACATTTGGGTCAACGATCACGATATGAAAAAAAAAAAAAAAAAGTTAATTTAAACCTTGAGCAGATTCTTTCCAATCGTGTGGTTTTAAATATTTATTCTAAGGTTATTATTATTATTTATTTGTTAAGAAGATAACAAATAGTTGGTCCTCTAAGACTTAATTTTTCTGCTGTTTAAATGTATACGTTGGTTACGCCTCTAAATGGTTGTCTGTTCTACAAATGAACATACTATTGGCGCATCTGAAAACTCATCGAATATTGCGCAGCACGTATCCATAAAGCGCACAAATGACACATTTGTGGTACTTAGTCGTGCAGAGATTAAATAGCAATCACAAATCCGATAGTCTGGTAATTGTCAAACTGAACCTAAACCAATAAAACCAAATGATACAACTTGCACCAAAACCTTAAGCCTGTTTCGGTTTTTTACAACTGCAATTCGTTTATATATATATATTGTAAAAGATTCACTTGTTAAGATTATGGAAAGTGTCAGATTTCGCATTTGCTAAAAATTAACGACGAATTTACTGCACACAGTGTGATAACATGTGATGTCTATGTAGCGTGGTATCCACTAGTTATAACTGCTTTGAAAGACTAATATATGTAAAACGTATATTAATACAATAATTCTTGACTTAGTTAGCTCCATATAAAGTCCGTCAGCAAAGGAATATTAATGGTTGGTCGTGAATTTTGTGGAATGGTAAAAGTTGTTTTATACATGGGGGTCCGGAAACAGGCAAACAAACAACTCAACCATGTTATTTCTGTATCAACTGTGAAAGATTGCAGTGTAGTATTATGGTGCTAGCTATATTCTACGCGTTGAGTGTGTGGTTCATACCCTTATATGTCCAAATGCCCACGGACGTTAAAAGATCTTAAATTAAAATGTTTGTGTGTGTGTTTTCTTATAGCAAAGCCACATCAGGTTATCTGCTTAGTTTCATATTTGCTTTAATGTCTTGCAAAAGCTTACAGATATTCCTTTATGGCATTTGTGGATCCATCTGGGGTAGCTACTTTGAAAGATTGGATGACTGCCTTTTAGTATTTTGCAAGTAACCGAAGTATTTAAAGCAACATCGAAACTGATTGCACCACACACCTTTCGAAACCAAGTTGAGGATATACGTCGCAAAACGATAGCAGTTATTTCCTCCATGGTTACCACACCATGTTAAGATAAAAATTACTAAAATCAACACTTACGGTTTCGAATTCATTCTCTTTGGCAGGCCAGTCACATTTGATAAAAGAAAGATGACCAAATGGTCAAACGATCTTTAACCAGATAAACAGATGAGCAATACTAAAACAAGTACTTGTTTGATTATTTTTATCGCTACGTGATGCATAATAATTTAAGTGCGATAAAAAGGCAAAATACATTACAAGGAGTAACATAAAATACGTCATTAACAAACTACAATAAAAATCGGTTGTCCATGGACTGATTATAAAAGAATAACACACTTTAAAGTGCAGGGGGCAGAACAAAAAAAAAACAGCGTCACTTTAACTCAGAGAACTTAAGAGAGAAAAAATAAAACTTTAAACTTGAGAAACCAACAGGAGAAAATGATATCAACATAAACCCAAGGCAGAATAAAAAATGACATGCCGTTAAAACTGGGGGCTCGAAAGAACCTAAATCTAAGACTGGAATGAAATGATTTCTTATAACTGAACATTAAAGATAATTTATTACAAATGCAACTTCAACTGATAGACGTGCAGGTAATTTTTATTACATTTACCAAAGTTCCAGTTTTTCTAAGTAATTCTCATCAAATTGTTTACGTATGCTACACATAAAATCCGTTCATGGTTACCTTCAAATAAGTTTCCCAGCTTTTCTGTCAAACTTAAAGAATGTTGATTAAAAATCTGTAAACTTGTGTAAAAGGAAATTTCTGGAATTTTCTATTTCCTTTCCGTTTTCTTTATTAACAACCACCTGATCGTACCTGACCGAATCTGACCAAAATCGAACTAGAGACATCAGAAATCAGTAGTGAATCTTGAATATATTTGAAAAACATTCTTTTACCTACATAAAAACATTCGTTTTCTAATAACGTATGGAGAGCTGTACTTCTGACTTCTAAATCCACAAAAAGTATACAAATGCTTATTTGGAGAGTGTAACACTTTAGAATAAGAGTTTACGTTGTTAAGCACTGTATCAAACGTTAAATATGTGTATTTAATCTCACTAAATGTGTAATTATTTTAAAAGTCTGTGAAATAATCGAAATCTAATTATAGAACCTGGCTAATAACGTACACAACAACATTATTTATATTATAATATTTTCAAATTTATCAGTTAGGTCAGTCATAGCTGAGAGGAATATAGACCCACACTGCTTTTACTTACAACTCTGATACTCTTAAGAATGTCAGATCACATAATTAGAGGACCCAATTTCAGAACAAAGAGGTGATTTCATAGTGTGTTGGCTTTTGGTAGCTCGTCCTACCCGGCCCAGCATGGAAAGGTAGTTAGGGCGCTCGACTCGTAATATGAGGGTCGCTGGTTCCAATCTCCGTCACACCAAACATGCTCTCTCTTTCAGCCGAAGAGGGGGCGTTATATAGTACGATCAATCCCACTATTCGTTGCTAAATGAGTAGCACAAGAGTTGGTGGTGGGTGATGATGAGTAGCTGCCTTCCATCTGGTTTTACAGTGTTAATCTAAGGACGACTAGCGCAGATAGTCTTCATCTAGTTTTACAGTGTTAATCTAAGGACGACTAGCGCAGATAGTCTTCATATAGTTTTACAGTGTTAATCTAAGGACGACTAGCGCAGATAGTCTTCATATAGTTTTACAGTGTTAATCTAAGGACGACTAGCGCAGATAGTCTTCATATAGTTTTACAGTGCTAATCTAAGGACGACTAGCGCAGATAGTCTTCATATAGTTTTACAGTGTTAATCTAAGGACGACTAGCGCAGATAGTCTTCATCTAGTTTTACAGTGTTAATCTAAGGACGACTAGCGCAGATAGTCTTCATATAGTTTTACAGTGTTAATCTAAGGACGACTAGCGCAGATAGTCTTCATATAGTTTTACAGTGTTAATCTAAGGACGACTAGCGCAGATAGTCTTCATATAGTTTTACAGTGTTAATCTAAGGACGACTAGCGCAGATAGTCTTCATATAGTTTTACAGTGCTAATCTAAGGACGACTAGCGCAGATAGTCTTCATATAGTTTTACAGTGTTAATCTAAGGACGACTAGCGCAGATAGTCTTCATCTAGTTTTACAGTGTTAATCTAAGGACGACTAGCGCAGATAGTCTTCATATAGTTTTACAGTGCTAATCTAAGGACGACTAGCGCAGATAGTCTTCATATAGTTTTACAGTGTTAATCTAAGGACGACTAGCGCAGATAGTCTTCATATAGTTTTACAGTGTTAATCTAAGGACGACTAGCGCAGATAGTCTTCATATAGTTTTACAGTGTTAATCTAAGGACGACTAGCGCAGATAGTCTTCATCTAGTTTTACAGTGTTAATCTAAGGACGACTAGCGCAGATAGTCTTCATATAGTTTTACAGTGCTAATCTAAGGACGACTAGCGCAGATAGTCTTCATATAGTTTTACAGTGTTAATCTAAGGACGACTAGCGCAGATAGTCTTCATATAGTTTTACAGTGTTAATCTAAGGACGACTAGCGCAGATAGTCTTCATATAGTTTTACAGTGTTAATCTAAGGACGACTAGCGCAGATAGTCTTCATATAGTTTTACAGTGTTAATCTAAGGACGACTAGCGCAGATAGTCTTCATCTAGTTTTACAGTGTTAATCTAAGGACGACTAGCGCAGATAGTCTTCATATAGTTTTACAGTGCTAATCTAAGGACGACTAGCGCAGATAGTCTTCATATAGTTTTACAGTGTTAATCTAAGGACGACTAGCGCAGATAGTCTTCATATAGTTTTACAGTGCTAATCTAAGGACGACTAGCGCAGATAGTCTTCATCTAGTTTTACAGTGTTAATCTAAGGACGACTAGCGCAGATAGTCTTCATATAGTTTTACAGTGTTAATCTAAGGACGACTAGCGCAGATAGTCTTCATATAGTTTTACAGTGTTAATCTAAGGACGACTAGCGCAGATAGTCTTCATATAGTTTTACAGTGTTAATCTAAGGACGACTAGCGCAGATAGTCTTCATATAGTTTTACAGTGCTAATCTAAGGACGACTAGCGCAGATAGTCTTCATATAGTTTTACAGTGCTAATCAAAGGACGACTAGCGCAGATAGTCTTCATATAGTTTTACAGTGTTAATCTAAGGACGACGAGCGCAGATAGTCTTCATATAGTTTTACAGTGCTAATCTAAGGACGACGAGCGCAGATAGTCTTCATATAGTTTTACAGTGTTAATCTAAGGACGACTAGCGCAGATAGTCTTCATATAGTTTTACAGTATTAATCTAAGGACGACTAGCGCAGATAGTCTTCATATAGTTTTACAGTGCTAATCTTAGGACGACTAGCGCAGATAGTCTTCATATAGTTTTACAGTGTTAATCTAAGGACGACTAGCGCAGATAGTCTTCATATAGTTTTACAGTGCTAATCTAAGGACGACTAGCGCAGATAGTCTTCATATAGTTTTACAGTGTTAATCTAAGGACGACTAGCGCAGATAGTCTTCATATAGTTTTACAGTGCTAATCTAAGGACGACTAGCGCAGATAGTCTTCATATAGTTTTACAGTGTTAATCTAAGGACGACTAGCGCAGATAGTCTTCATATAGTTTTACAGTGTTAATCTAAGGACGACTAGCGCAGATAGTCTTCATCTAGTTTTACAGTGCTAATCTAAGGACGACTAGCGCAGATAGTCTTCATCTAGTTTTACAGTGTTAATCTAAGGACGACGAGCGCAGATAGTCTTCATCTAGTTTTACAGTGCTAATCTAAGGACGACTAGCGCAGATAGTCTTCATATAGTTTTACAGTGTTAATCTAAGGACGACTAGCGCAGATAGTCTTCATCTAGTTTTACAGTGTTAATCTAAGGACGACTAGCGCAGATAGTCTTCATCTAGTTTTACAGTGTTAATCTAAGGACGACGAGCGCAGATAGTCTTCATCTAGTTTTACAGTGCTAATCTAAGGACGACTAGCGCAGATAGTCTTCATATAGTTTTACAGTGCTAATCTAAGGACGACTAGCGCAGATAGTCTTCATATAGTTTTACAGTGCTAATCTAACTACGACTAGCGCAGATAGTCTTCATATAGTTTTACAGTGCTAATCTAAGGACGACTAGCGCAGATAGTCTTCATATAGTTTTACAGTGTTAATCTAAGGACGACTAGCGCAGATAGTCTTCATCTAGTTTTACAGTGTTAATCTAAGGACGACTAGCGCAGATAGTCTTCATATAGTTTTACAGTGTTAATCTAAGGACGACTAGCGCAGATAGTCTTCATATAGTTTTACAGTGCTAATCTAAGGACGACTAGCGCAGATAGTCTTCATATAGTTTTACAGTGTTAATCTAAGGACGACTAGCGCAGATAGTCTTCATCTAGTTTTACAGTGTTAATCTAAGGACGACTAGCGCAGATAGTCTTCATCTAGTTTTACAGTGTTAATCTAAGGACGACTAGCGCAGATAGTCTTCATATAGTTTTACAGTGTTAATCTAAGGACGACTAGCGCAGATAGTCTTCATATAGTTTTACAGTGCTAATCTAAGGACGACTAGCGCAGATAGTCTTCATATAGTTTTACAGTGTTAATCTAAGGACGACTAGCGCAGATAGTCTTCATATAGTTTTACAGTGCTAATCTAAGGACGACGAGCGCAGATAGTCTTCATCTGGTTTTACAGTGTTAATCTAAGGACGACTAGCGCAGATAGTCTTCATATAGTTTTACAGTGCTAATCTAAGGACGACTAGCGCAGATAGTCTTCATATAGTTTTACAGTGTTAATCTAAGGACGACTAGCGCAGATAGTCTTCATATAGTTTTACAGTGTTAATCTAAGGACGACTAGCGCAGATAGTCTTCATATAGTTTTACAGTGTTAATCTAAGGACGACTAGCGCAGATAGTCTTCATATAGTTTTACAGTGTTAATCTAAGGACGACTAGCGCAGATAGTCTTCATATAGTTTTACAGTGCTAATCTAAGGACGACTAGCGCAGATAGTCTTCATCTGGTTTTACAGTGTTAATCTAAAAACGACTAGCGCAGATAGTCTTCATCTGGTTTTACAGTGTTAATCTAAGGACGACTAGCGCAGATAGTCTTCATATAGTTTTACAGTGTTAATCTAAGGACGACTAGCGCAGATAGTCTTCATATAGTTTTACAGTGCTAATCTAAGGACGACTAGCGCAGATAGTCTTCATCTGGTTTTACAGTGCTAATCTAAGGACGACCAGCGCAGATAGTCTTCATATAGTTTTACAGTGCTAATCTAAGGACGACTAGCGCAGATAGTCTTCATATAGTTTTACAGTGTTAATCTAAGGACGACGAGCGCAGATAGTCTTCATCTAGTTTTACAGTGCTAATCTAAGGACGACTAGCGCAGATAGTCTTCATATAGTTTTACAGTGTTAATCTAAGGACGACGAGCGCAGATAGTCTTCATATAGTTTTACAGTGTTAATCTAAGGACGACGAGCGCAGATAGTCTTCATCTAGTTTTACAGTGCTAATCTAAGGACGACTAGCGCAGATAGTCTTCATATAGTTTTACAGTGTTAATCTAAGGACGACTAGCGCAGATAGTCTTCATCTAGTTTTACAGTGTTAATCTAAGGACGACTAGCGCAGATAGTCTTCATCTAGTTTTACAGTGTTAATCTAAGGACGACTAGCGCAGATAGTCTTCATCTGGTTTTACAGTGTTAATCTAAGGACGACTAGCGCAGATAGTCTTCATCTGGTTTTACAGTGCTAATCTAAGGACGACGAGCGCAGATAGTCTTCATATAGTTTTACAGTGCTAATCTAAGGACGACGAGCGCAGATAGTCTTCATCTAGTTTTACAGTGTTAATCTAAGGACGACTAGCGCAGATAGTCTTCATCTGGTTTTACAGTGTTAATCTAAGGACGACTAGCGCAGATAGTCTTCATCTGGTTTTACAGTGCTAATCTAAGGACGACGAGCGCAGATAGTCTTCATATAGTTTTACAGTGCTAATCTAAGGACGACGAGCGCAGATAGTCTTCATATAGTTTTACAGTGCTAATCTAAGGACGACTAGCGCAGATAGTCTTCATATAGTTTTACAGTGTTAATCTAAGGACGACTAGCGCAGATAGTCTTCATATAGTTTTACAGTGCTAATCTAAGGACGACTAGCGCAGATAGTCTTCATATAGTTTTACAGTGTTAATCTAAGGACGACCAGCGCAGATAGTCTTCATATAGTTTTACAGTGCTAATCTAAGGACGACTAGCGCAGATAGTCTTCATATAGTTTTACAGTGTTAATCTAAGGACGACCAGCGCAGATAGTCATCATATAGTTTTACAGTGTTAATCTAAGGACGACTAGCGCAGATAGTCTTCATCTAGTTTTACAGTGTTAATCTAAGGACGACTAGCGCAGATAGTCTTCATCTAGTTTTACAGTGTTAATCTAAGGACGACTAGCGCAGATAGTCTTCATCTGGTTTTACAGTCTTAATCTAAGGACGACTAGCGCAGATAGTCTTCATCTGGTTTTACAGTGCTAATCTAAAAACGACGAGCGCAGATAGTCTTCATATAGTTTTACAGTGCTAATCTAAGGACGACGAGCGCAGATAGTCTTCATATAGTTTTACAGTGTTAATCTAAGGACGACGAGCGCAGATAGTCTTCATCTAGTTTTACAGTGCTAATCTAAGGACGACTAGCGCAGATAGTCTTCATATAGTTTTACAGTGTTAATCTAAGGACGACCAGCGCAGATAGTCTTCATATAGTTTTACAGTGCTAATCTAAGGACGACTAGCGCAGATAGTCTTCATATAGTTTTACAGTGTTAATCTAAGGACGACCAGCGCAGATGGTCTTCATATAGTTTTACAGTGCTAATCTAAGGACGACTAGCGCAGATAGTCTTCATATAGTTTTACAGTGTTAATCTAAGGACGACCAGCGCAGATAGTCTTCATATAGTTTTACAGTGCTAATCTAAGGACGACCAGCGCAGATAGTCTTCATATAGTTTTACAGTGCTAATCTAAGGACGACTAGCGCAGATAGTCTTCATATAGTTTTACAGTGCTAATCTAAGGACGACTAGCGCAGATAGTCTTCATATAGTTTTACAGTGTTAATCTAAGGACGACTAGCGCAGATAGTCTTCATCTGGTTTTACAGTGCTAATCTAAGGACGACTAGCGCAGATAGTCTTCATATAGTTTTACAGTGTTAATCTAAGGACGACTAGCGCAGATAGTCTTCATCTAGTTTTACAGTGCTAATCTAAGGACGACTAGCGCAGATAGTCTTCATATAGTTTTACAGTGTTAATCTAAGGACGACTAGCGCAGATAGTCTTCATATAGTTTTACAGTGCTAATCTAAGGACGACTAGCGCAGATAGTCTTCATCTAGTTTTACAGTGCTAATCTAAGGACGACTAGCGCAGATAGTCTTCATATAGTTTTACAGTGTTAATCTAAGGACGACTAGCGCAGATAGTCTTCATATAGTTTTACAGTGTTAATCTAAGGACGACGAGCGCAGATAGTCTTCATATAGTTTTACAGTGTTAATCTAAGGACGACTAGCGCAGATAGTCTTCATATAGTTTTACAGTGTTAATCTAAGGACGACTAGCGCAGATAGTCTTCATATAGTTTTACAGTGTTAATCTAAGGACGACTAGCGCAGATAGTCTTCATCTAGTTTTACAGTGTTAATCTAAGGACGACTAGCGCAGATAGTCTTCATATAGTTTTACAGTGCTAATCTAAGGACGACTAGCGCAGATAGTCTTCATATAGTTTTACAGTGCTAATCTAAGGACGACTAGCGCAGATAGTCTTCATATAGTTTTACAGTGCTAATCTAAGGACGACTAGCGCAGATAGTCTTCATCTAGTTTTACAGTGTTAATCTAAGGACGACTAGCGCAGATAGTCTTCATATAGTTTTACAGTGCTAATCTAAGGACGACTAGCGCAGATAGTCTTCATATAGTTTTACAGTGTTAATCTAAGGACGACTAGCGCAGATAGTCTTCATATAGTTTTACAGTGTTAATCTAAGGACGACTAGCGCAGATAGTCTTCATATAGTTTTACAGTGTTAATCTAAGGACGACTAGCGCAGATAGTCTTCATATAGTTTTACAGTGTTAATCTAAGGACGACTAGCGCAGATAGTCTTCATATAGTTTTACAGTGCTAATCTAAGGACGACTAGCGCAGATAGTCTTCATCTGGTTTTACAGTGTTAATCTAAAAACGACTAGCGCAGATAGTCTTCATCTGGTTTTACAGTGTTAATCTAAGGACGACTAGCGCAGATAGTCTTCATATAGTTTTACAGTGTTAATCTAAGGACGACTAGCGCAGATAGTCTTCATATAGTTTTACAGTGCTAATCTAAGGACGACTAGCGCAGATAGTCTTCATCTGGTTTTACAGTGCTAATCTAAGGACGACCAGCGCAGATAGTCTTCATATAGTTTTACAGTGCTAATCTAAGGACGACTAGCGCAGATAGTCTTCATATAGTTTTACAGTGTTAATCTAAGGACGACGAGCGCAGATAGTCTTCATCTAGTTTTACAGTGCTAATCTAAGGACGACTAGCGCAGATAGTCTTCATATAGTTTTACAGTGTTAATCTAAGGACGACGAGCGCAGATAGTCTTCATATAGTTTTACAGTGTTAATCTAAGGACGACGAGCGCAGATAGTCTTCATCTAGTTTTACAGTGCTAATCTAAGGACGACTAGCGCAGATAGTCTTCATATAGTTTTACAGTGTTAATCTAAGGACGACTAGCGCAGATAGTCTTCATCTAGTTTTACAGTGTTAATCTAAGGACGACTAGCGCAGATAGTCTTCATCTAGTTTTACAGTGTTAATCTAAGGACGACTAGCGCAGATAGTCTTCATCTGGTTTTACAGTGTTAATCTAAGGACGACTAGCGCAGATAGTCTTCATCTGGTTTTACAGTGCTAATCTAAGGACGACGAGCGCAGATAGTCTTCATATAGTTTTACAGTGCTAATCTAAGGACGACGAGCGCAGATAGTCTTCATCTAGTTTTACAGTGTTAATCTAAGGACGACTAGCGCAGATAGTCTTCATCTGGTTTTACAGTGTTAATCTAAGGACGACTAGCGCAGATAGTCTTCATCTGGTTTTACAGTGCTAATCTAAGGACGACGAGCGCAGATAGTCTTCATATAGTTTTACAGTGCTAATCTAAGGACGACGAGCGCAGATAGTCTTCATATAGTTTTACAGTGCTAATCTAAGGACGACTAGCGCAGATAGTCTTCATATAGTTTTACAGTGTTAATCTAAGGACGACCAGCGCAGATAGTCTTCATATAGTTTTACAGTGCTAATCTAAGGACGACTAGCGCAGATAGTCTTCATATAGTTTTACAGTGTTAATCTAAGGACGACCAGCGCAGATAGTCTTCATATAGTTTTACAGTGCTAATCTAAGGACGACTAGCGCAGATAGTCTTCATATAGTTTTACAGTGTTAATCTAAGGACGACCAGCGCAGATAGTCTTCATATAGTTTTACAGTGTTAATCTAAGGACGACTAGCGCAGATAGTCTTCATCTAGTTTTACAGTGTTAATCTAAGGACGACTAGCGCAGATAGTCTTCATCTAGTTTTACAGTGTTAATCTAAGGACGACTAGCGCAGATAGTCTTCATCTGGTTTTACAGTGTTAATCTAAGGACGACTAGCGCAGATAGTCTTCATCTGGTTTTACAGTGCTAATCTAAAAACGACGAGCGCAGATAGTCTTCATATAGTTTTACAGTGCTAATCTAAGGACGACGAGCGCAGATAGTCTTCATATAGTTTTACAGTGTTAATCTAAGGACGACGAGCGCAGATAGTCTTCATCTGGTTTTACAGTGCTAATCTAAGGACGACTAGCGCAGATAGTCTTCATCTAGTTTTACAGTGCTAATCTAAGGACGACTAGCGCAGATAGTCTTCATATAGTTTTACAGTGTTAATCTAAGGACGACTAGCGCAGATAGTCTTCATATAGTTTTACAGTGTTAATCTAAGGACGACGAGCGCAGATAGTCTTCATATAGTTTTACAGTGTTAATCTAAGGACGACCAGCGCAGATAGTCTTCATATAGTTTTACAGTGCTAATCTAAGGACGACTAGCGCAGATAGTCTTCATATAGTTTTACAGTGTTAATCTAAGGACGACTAGCGCAGATAGTCTTCATATAGTTTTACAGTGTTAATCTAAGGACGACTAGCGCAGATAGTCTTCATCTAGTTTTACAGTGTTAATCTAAGGACGACTAGCGCAGATAGTCTTCATATAGTTTTACAGTGTTAATCTAAGGACGACTAGCGCAGATAGTCTTCATCTAGTTTTACAGTGTTAATCTAAGGACGACTAGCGCAGATAGTCTTCATATAGTTTTACAGTGCTAATCTAAGGACGACTAGCGCAGATAGTCTTCATATAGTTTTACAGTGTTAATCTAAGGACGACTAGCGCAGATAGTCTTCATATAGTTTTACAGTGTTAATCTAAGGACGACTAGCGCAGATAGTCTTCATCTAGTTTTACAGTGTTAATCTAAGGACGACTAGCGCAGATAGTCTTCATATAGTTTTACAGTGCTAATCTAAGGACGACTAGCGCAGATAGTCTTCATATAGTTTTACAGTGCTAATCTAAGGACGACTAGCGCAGATAGTCTTCATATAGTTTTACAGTGTTAATCTAAGGACGACTAGCGCAGATAGTCTTCATATAGTTTTACAGTGTTAATCTAAGGACGACTAGCGCAGATAGTCTTCATATAGTTTTACAGTGCTAATCTAAGGACGACTAGCGCAGATAGTCTTCATATAGTTTTACAGTGCTAATCTAAGGACGACTAGCGCAGATAGTCTTCATATAGTTTTACAGTGCTAATCTAAGGACGACTAGCGCAGATAGTCTTCATATAGTTTTACAGTGTTAATCTAAGGACGACTAGCGCAGATAGTCTTCATATAGTTTTACAGTGCTAATCTAAGGACGACTAGCGCAGATAGTCTTCATATAGTTTTACAGTGTTAATCTAAGGACGACTAGCGCAGATAGTCTTCATATAGTTTTACAGTGTTAATCTAAGGACGACTAGCGCAGATAGTCTTCATATAGTTTTACAGTGCTAATCTAAGGACGACTAGCGCAGATAGTCTTCATATAGTTTTACAGTGTTAATCTAAGGACGACTAGCGCAGATAGTCTTCATCTAGTTTTACAGTGTTAATCTAAGGACGACTAGCGCAGATAGTCTTCATATAGTTTTACAGTGTTAATCTAAGGACGACTAGCGCAGATAGTCTTCATCTAGTTTTACAGTGTTAATCTAAGGACGACTAGCGCAGATAGTCTTCATATAGTTTTACAGTGCTAATCTAAGGACGACTAGCGCAGATAGTCTTCATATAGTTTTACAGTGTTAATCTAAGGACGACTAGCGCAGATAGTCTTCATCTAGTTTTACAGTGTTAATCTAAGGACGACTAGCGCAGATAGTCTTCATCTAGTTTTACAGTGTTAATCTAAGGACGACTAGCGCAGATAGTCTTCATATAGTTTTACAGTGTTAATCTAAGGACGACTAGCGCAGATAGTCTTCATATAGTTTTACAGTGCTAATCTAAGGACGACTAGCGCAGATAGTCTTCATATAGTTTTACAGTGCTAATCTAAGGACGACTAGCGCAGATAGTCTTCATATAGTTTTACAGTGCTAATCTAAGGACGACGAGCGCAGATAGTCTTCATCTGGTTTTACAGTGTTAATCTAAGGACGACTAGCGCAGATAGTCTTCATATAGTTTTACAGTGCTAATCTAAGGACGACTAGCGCAGATAGTCTTCATATAGTTTTACAGTGTTAATCTAAGGACGACTAGCGCAGATAGTCTTCATATAGTTTTACAGTGTTAATCTAAGGACGACTAGCGCAGATAGTCTTCATATAGTTTTACAGTGTTAATCTAAGGACGACTAGCGCAGATAGTCTTCATATAGTTTTACAGTGTTAATCTAAGGACGACTAGCGCAGATAGTCTTCATATAGTTTTACAGTGCTAATCTAAGGACGACTAGCGCAGATAGTCTTCATCTGGTTTTACAGTGTTAATCTAAAAACGACTAGCGCAGATAGTCTTCATCTAGTTTTACAGTGTTAATCTAAGGACGACTAGCGCAGATAGTCTTCATATAGTTTTACAGTGTTAATCTAAGGACGACTAGCGCAGATAGTCTTCATATAGTTTTACAGTGCTAATCTAAGGACGACTAGCGCAGATAGTCTTCATCTAGTTTTACAGTGCTAATCTAAGGACGACTAGCGCAGATAGTCTTCATATAGTTTTACAGTGCTAATCTAAGGACGACTAGCGCAGATAGTCTTCATATAGTTTTACAGTGTTAATCTAAGGACGACTAGCGCAGATAGTCTTCATCTAGTTTTACAGTGCTAATCTAAGGACGACTAGCGCAGATAGTCTTCATATAGTTTTACAGTGTTAATCTAAGGACGACGAGCGCAGATAGTCTTCATATAGTTTTACAGTGTTAATCTAAGGACGACGAGCGCAGATAGTCTTCATCTAGTTTTACAGTGCTAATCTAAGGACGACTAGCGCAGATAGTCTTCATATAGTTTTACAGTGTTAATCTAAGGACGACTAGTGCAGATAGTCTTCATCTAGTTTTACAGTGTTAATCTAAGGACGACTAGCGCAGATAGTCTTCATCTAGTTTTACAGTGTTAATCTAAGGACGACTAGCGCAGATAGTCTTCATCTAGTTTTACAGTGTTAATCTAAGGACGACTAGCGCAGATAGTCTTCATCTAGTTTTACAGTGCTAATCTAAGGACGACGAGCGCAGATAGTCTTCATATAGTTTTACAGTGTTAATCTAAGGACGACTAGCGCAGATAGTCTTCATCTAGTTTTACAGTGTTAATCTAAGGACGACTAGCGCAGATAGTCTTCATCTGGTTTTACAGTGTTAATCTAAGGACGACTAGCGCAGATAGTCTTCATCTGGTTTTACAGTGCTAATCTAAGGACGACGAGCGCAGATAGTCTTCATATAGTTTTACAGTGCTAATCTAAGGACGACTAGCGCAGATAGTCTTCATATAGTTTTACAGTGCTAATCTAAGGACGACTAGCGCAGATAGTCTTCATATAGTTTTACAGTGTTAATCTAAGGACGACCAGCGCAGATAGTCTTCATATAGTTTTACAGTGCTAATCTAAGGACGACCAGCGCAGATAGTCTTCATATAGTTTTACAGTGCTAATCTAAGGACGACTAGCGCAGATAGTCTTCATATAGTTTTACAGTGTTAATCTAAGGACGACCAGCGCAGATAGTCTTCATATAGTTTTACAGTGTTAATCTAAGGACGACTAGCGCAGATAGTCTTCATCTAGTTTTACAGTGTTAATCTAAGGACGACGAGCGCAGATAGTCTTCATCTAGTTTTACAGTGTTAATCTAAGGACGACTAGCGCAGATAGTCTTCATCTGGTTTTACAGTGTTAATCTAAGGACGACTAGCGCAGATAGTCTTCATCTGGTTTTACAGTGCTAATCTAAAAACGACGAGCGCAGATAGTCTTCATATAGTTTTACAGTGCTAATCTAAGGACGACGAGCGCAGATAGTCTTCATATAGTTTTACAGTGTTAATCTAAGGACGACGAGCGCAGATAGTCTTCATCTGGTTTTACAGTGCTAATCTAAGGACGACTAGCGCAGATAGTCTTCATATAGTTTTACAGTGTTAATCTAAGGACGACCAGCACAGATAGTCTTCATATAGTTTTACAGTGCTAATCTAAGGACGACTAGCGCAGATAGTCTTCATATAGTTTTACAGTGTTAATCTAAGGACGACCAGCGCAGATGGTCTTCATATAGTTTTACAGTGCTAATCTAAGGACGACTAGCGCAGATAGTCTTCATATAGTTTTACAGTGTTAATCTAAGGACGACCAGCGCAGATAGTCTTCATATAGTTTTACAGTGTTAATCTAAGGACGACTAGCGCAGATAGTCTTCATATAGTTTTACAGTGCTAATCTAAGGACGACTAGCGCAGATAGTCTTCATATAGTTTTACAGTGTTAATCTAAGGACGACTAGCGCAGATAGTCTTCATCTGGTTTTACAGTGCTAATCTAAGGACGACTAGCGCAGATAGTCTTCATATAGTTTTACAGTGTTAATCTAAGGACGACTAGCGCAGATAGTCTTCATCTAGTTTTACAGTGCTAATCTAAGGACGACTAGCGCAGATAGTCTTCATATAGTTTTACAGTGTTAATCTAAGGACGACCAGCGCAGATAGTCTTCATATAGTTTTACAGTGCTAATCTAAGGACGACTAGCGCAGATAGTCTTCATCTAGTTTTACAGTGCTAATCTAAGGACGACTAGCGCAGATAGTCTTCATATAGTTTTACAGTGTTAATCTAAGGACGACTAGCGCAGATAGTCTTCATATAGTTTTACAGTGTTAATCTAAGGACGACGAGCGCAGATAGTCTTCATATAGTTTTACAGTGCTAATCTAAGGACGACTAGCGCAGATAGTCTTCATATAGTTTTACAGTGTTAATCTAAGGACGACTAGCGCAGATAGTCTTCATATAGTTTTACAGTGTTAATCTAAGGACGACTAGCGCAGATAGTCTTCATCTAGTTTTACAGTGTTAATCTAAGGACGACTAGCGCAGATAGTCTTCATATAGTTTTACAGTGTTAATCTAAGGACGACTAGCGCAGATAGTCTTCATCTAGTTTTACAGTGTTAATCTAAGGACGACTAGCGCAGATAGTCTTCATATAGTTTTACAGTGCTAATCTAAGGACGACTAGCGCAGATAGTCTTCATATAGTTTTACAGTGCTAATCTAAGGACGACTAGCGCAGATAGTCTTCATATAGTTTTACAGTGTTAATCTAAGGACGACTAGCGCAGATAGTCTTCATATAGTTTTACAGTGTTAATCTAAGGACGACTAGCGCAGATAGTCTTCATCTAGTTTTACAGTGTTAATCTAAGGACGACTAGCGCAGATAGTCTTCATATAGTTTTACAGTGCTAATCTAAGGACGACTAGCGCAGATAGTCTTCATATAGTTTTACAGTGCTAATCTAAGGACGACTAGCGCAGATAGTCTTCATATAGTTTTACAGTGTTAATCTAAGGACGACTAGCGCAGATAGTCTTCATATAGTTTTACAGTGCTAATCTAAGGACGACTAGCGCAGATAGTCTTCATATAGTTTTACAGTGCTAATCTAAGGACGACTAGCGCAGATAGTCTTCATATAGTTTTACAGTGCTAATCTAAGGACGACTAGCGCAGATAGTCTTCATATAGTTTTACAGTGCTAATCTAAGGACGACTAGCGCAGATAGTCTTCATATAGTTTTACAGTGTTAATCTAAGGACGACTAGCGCAGATAGTCTTCATATAGTTTTACAGTGCTAATCTAAGGACGACTAGCGCAGATAGTCTTCATATAGTTTTACAGTGTTAATCTAAGGACGACTAGCGCAGATAGTCTTCATATAGTTTTACAGTGTTAATCTAAGGACGACTAGCGCAGATAGTCTTCATATAGTTTTACAGTGCTAATCTAAGGACGACTAGCGCAGATAGTCTTCATATAGTTTTACAGTGTTAATCTAAGGACGACTAGCGCAGATAGTCTTCATATAGTTTTACAGTGTTAATCTAAGGACGACTAGCGCAGATAGTCTTCATATAGTTTTACAGTGTTAATCTAAGGACGACTAGCGCAGATAGTCTTCATCTAGTTTTACAGTGTTAATCTAAGGACGACTAGCGCAGATAGTCTTCATATAGTTTTACAGTGCTAATCTAAGGACGACTAGCGCAGATAGTCTTCATATAGTTTTACAGTGCTAATCTAAGGACGACTAGCGCAGATAGTCTTCATATAGTTTTACAGTGCTAATCTAAGGACGACTAGCGCAGATAGTCTTCATATAGTTTTACAGTGTTAATCTAAGGACGACTAGCGCAGATAGTCTTCATATAGTTTTACAGTGTTAATCTAAGGACGACTAGCGCAGATAGTCTTCATATAGTTTTACAGTGTTAATCTAAGGACGACTAGCGCAGATAGTCTTCATCTAGTTTTACAGTGTTAATCTAAGGACGACTAGCGCAGATAGTCTTCATATAGTTTTACAGTGCTAATCTAAGGACGACTAGCGCAGATAGTCTTCATATAGTTTTACAGTGCTAATCTAAGGACGACTAGCGCAGATAGTCTTCATATAGTTTTACAGTGCTAATCTAAGGACGACTAGCGCAGATAGTCTTCATCTAGTTTTACAGTGTTAATCTAAGGACGACTAGCGCAGATAGTCTTCATATAGTTTTACAGTGCTAATCTAAGGACGACTAGCGCAGATAGTCTTCATATAGTTTTACAGTGCTAATCTAAGGACGACTAGCGCAGATAGTCTTCATATAGTTTTACAGTGCTAATCTAAGGACGACTAGCGCAGATAGTCTTCATATAGTTTTACAGTGCTAATCTAAGGACGACCAGCGCAGATAGTCTCCATCTAGTTTTACAGTGCTAATCTAAGGACGACTAGCGCAGATAGTCTTCATATAGTTTTACAGTGCTAATCTAAGGACGACTAGCGCAGATAGTCTTCATATAGTTTTACAGTGCTAATCTAAGGACGACTAGCGCAGATAGTCTTCATATAGTTTTACAGTGCTAATCTAAGGACGACTAGCGCAGATAGTCTTCATATAGTTTTACAGTGCTAATCTAAGGACGACTAGCGCAGATAGTCTTCATATAGTTTTACAGTGCTAATCTAAGGACGACTAGCGCAGATAGTCTTCATCTAGTTTTACAGTGCTAATCTAAGGACGACTAGCGCAGATAGTCTTCATCTAGTTTTACAGTGCTAATCTAAGGACGACTAGCGCAGATAGTCTTCATCTAGTTTTACAGTGCTAATCTAAGGACGACTAGCGCAGATAGTCTTCATCTAGTTTTACAGTGCTAATCTAAGGACGACTAGCGCAGATAGTCTTCATATAGTTTTACAGTGCTAATCTAAGGACGACGAGCGCAGATAGTCTTCATATAGTTTTACAGTGCTAATCTAAGGACGACTAGCGCAGATAGTCTTCATATAGTTTTACAGTGCTAATCTAAGGACGACTAGCGCAGATAGTCTTCATATAGTTTTACAGTGCTAATCTAAGGACGACTAGCGCAGATAGTCTTCATCTAGTTTTACAGTGCTAATCTAAGGACGACGAGCGCAGATAGTCTTCATATAGTTTTACAGTGCTAATCTAAGGACGACTAGCGCAGATAGTCTTCATCTAGTTTTACAGTGCTAATCTAAGGACGACGAGCGCAGATAGTCTTCATCTAGTTTTACAGTGCTAATCTAAGGACGACTAGCGCAGATAGTCTTCATCTAGTTTTACAGTGCTAATCTAAGGACGACTAGCGCAGATAGTCTTCATATAGTTTTACAGTGCTAATCTAAGGACGACTAGCGCAGATAGTCTTCATCTAGTTTTACAGTGCTAATCTAAGGACGACTAGCGCAGATAGTCTTCATCTAGTTTTACAGTGCTAATCTAAGGACGACTAGCGCAGATAGTCTTCATATAGTTTTACAGTGCTAATCTAAGGACGACGAGCGCAGATAGTCTTCATATAGTTTTACAGTGCTAATCTAAGGACGACTAGCGCAGATAGTCTTCATATAGTTTTACAGTGCTAATCTAAGGACGACGAGCGCAGATAGTCTTCACATAGTTTTACAGTGCTAATCTAAGGACGACTAGCGCAGATAGTCTTCATATAGTTTTACAGTGCTAATCTAAGGACGACTAGCGCAGATAGTCTTCATCTAGTTTTACAGTGCTAATCTAAGGACGACTAGCGCAGATAGTCTTCATATAGTTTTACAGTGCTAATCTAAGGACGACTAGCGCAGATAGTCTTCATTTAGTTTTACAGTGCTAATCTAAGGACGACTAGCGCAGATAGTCTTCATATAGTTTTACAGTGCTAATCTAAGGACGACTAGCGCAGATAGTCTTCATCTAGTTTTACAGTGCTAATCTAAGGACGACTAGCGCAGATAGTCTTCATCTAGTTTTACAGTGCTAATCTAAGGACGACTAGCGCAGATAGTCTTCATATAGTTTTACAGTGCTAATCTAAGGACGACTAGCGCAGATAGTCTTCATCTAGTTTTACAGTGCTAATCTAAGGACGACTAGCGCAGATAGTCTTCATATAGTTTTACAGTGCTAATCTAAGGACGACTAGCGCAGATAGTCTTCATATAGTTTTACAGTGCTAATCTAAGGACGACTAGCGCAGATAGTCTTCATATAGTTTTACAGTGCTAATCTAAGGACGACTAGCGCAGATAGTCTTCATATAGTTTTACAGTGCTAATCTAAGGACGACTAGCGCAGATAGTCTTCATATAGTTTTACAGTGCTAATCTAAGGACGACTAGCGTAAATAGTCTTCATATAGTTTTACAGTGCTAATCTAAGGACGACTAGCGCAGATAGTCTTCATCTAGTTTTACAGTGCTAATCTAAGGACGACTAGCGTAGATAGTCTTCATATAGTTTTACAGTGCTAATCTAAGGACGACTAGCGCAGATAGTCTTCATCTAGTTTTACAGTGCTAATCTAAGGACGACTAGCGCAGATAGTCTTCATCTAGTTTACAGTGCTAATCTAAGGACGACTAGCGTAAATAGTCTTCATGTAGTTTTACAGTGCTAATCTAAGGACGACTAGCGCAGATAGTCTTCATCTAGTTTTACAGTGCTAATCTAAGGACGACTAGCGTAAATAGTCTTCATATAGTTTTACAGTGCTAATCTAAGGACGACTAGCGTAAATAGTCTTCATATAGTTTTACAGTGCTAATCTAAGGACGACTAGCGCAGATAGTCTTCATATAGTTTTACAGTGCTAATCTAAGGACGACTAGCGCAGATAGTCTTCATATAGTTTTACAGTGCTAATCTAAGGACGACTAGCGCAGATAGTCTTCATATAGTTTTACAGTGCTAATCTAAGGACGACTAGCGTAAATAGTCTTCATATAGTTTTACAGTGCTAATCTAAGGACGACTAGCGCAGATAGTCTTCATCTAGTTTTACAGTGCTAATCTAAGGACGACTAGCGTAGATAGTCTTCATATAGTTTTACAGTGCTAATCTAAGGACGACTAGCGCAGATAGTCTTCATCTAGTTTTACAGTGCTAATCTAAGGACGACTAGCGCAGATAGTCTTCATCTAGTTTACAGTGCTAATCTAAGGACGACTAGCGTAAATAGTCTTCATGTAGTTTTACAGTGCTAATCTAAGGACGACTAGCGCAGATAGTCTTCATCTAGTTTTACAGTGCTAATCTAAGGACGACTAGCGTAAATAGTCTTCATATAGTTTTACAGTGCTAATCTAAGGACGACTAGCGTAAATAGTCTTCATATAGTTTTACAGTGCTAATCTAAGGACGACTAGCGCAGATAGTCTTCATCTAGTTTTACAGTGCTAATCTAAGGACGACTAGCGTAAATAGTCTTCATATAGTTTTACAGTGCTAATCTAAGGACGACTAGCGCAGATTGTCTTCATCTAGTTTTACAGTGCTAATCTAAGGACGACTAGCGTAAATAGTCTTCATATAGTTTTACAGTGCTAATCTAAGGACGACTAGCGCAGATAGTCTTCATCTAGTTTTACAGTGCTAATCTAAGGACGACTAGCGCAGATAGTCTTCATCTAGTTTTACAGTGCTAATCTAAGGACGACGAGCGCAGATAGTCTTCATCTAGTTTTACAGTGCTAATCTAAGGACGACTAGCGCAGATAGTCTTCATATAGTTTTACAGTGCTAATCTAAGGACGACTAGCGCAGATAGTCTTCATATAGTTTTACAGTGCTAATCTAAGGACGACTAGCGCAGATAGTCTTCATATAGTTTTACAGTGCTAATCTAAGGACGACGAGCGCAGATAGTCTTCATCTAGTTTTACAGTGCTAATCTAAGGACGACTAGCGCAGATAGTCTTCATATACTTTTACAGTGCTAATCTAAGGACGACTAGCGCAGATAGTCTTCATATACCTTTGCGCGAAATTCAAAACAAACAAACAAAATCGTCTCGCCCCACAGCAGTGGGTATGAAGAATCTGTTACTGTTCGTTGGCACTACACAAATAGTCCCTTGTGAAGCTTAACAACAAACAAGTAGTTCGTCATTATCACTCGAATTTCTTTTACGAATTCTGTGTTATTTATGAAGCGGCTGTTGTAGCGAACTGATACAAGGAATTCTAAAGTCTAATTTGAAAGGATTCGTCATTTAACTTTTATGTTCTATTTTGGTTATATAGTAAAACAATAGTTTTGATAATAAGAACAACCACATATCTGGAAATAACAGTGATGAGGCTTAGCAACGTGAATCATAGAAAATGTAGTACAAAGTAAAAGATTTATTTACTCACCTGTGACACCCAGTGGCTCAGAGGTAAGTCGAAAGGCTTATAACGCTTAAAACCAGGTTTCGAAACACGTCGTACGCACAGTAAAGGTAGCTCATTCTGTAATGCTTAACAACAAACAACCCCCATTCTGAAGGCTTACAACTCCAAAAATTGGATTTCGATACCTATGATGGTTATAGCACAAATAACCCATTGTGTAGCTTTGTGCTTAGCAACAAACAAACACTAATTTGTAAACAACTCAGACAGAATTGTAATTCGTGCAGGAATGAAGTTTTTGATCTAATATTCCAGAACTGGGACTGGTAGGATACTTAATAATTTGTACCAGTAGATGGGACAAATTGAGGAAAAAAACACACACACACACAAACAAAAACTAGTTTTGATATTTTGATGTTGTTTTTAAAAAGGAAAACAATAGTACATTGCACAATAACCATTTTATAAATTTAAATCAAATTGGATTCGGTTCTCTTCATTCACTTTGGATGAATATTATAAATTGCACTATATTTATGTATGTCACAGAATTGTTCCAAGGTGGCTCTGCAGAAAGCTTGAGGGCTAGTAATGCTAAACCTCCTTTAGATCCCCGCGTTACTCACAGCAAGAATAGTCCATTATACAGCTTTGCGTTCAACAGCAAAATAAGCGGTCACACAGTACTTTCTCGTCTTTAAAATAATTTTAAAATAAATGTATTAAGATTACGTCATTTACTGATATAAAAGTATGTTTTCACGACATAAGCGATGAATGTGAAACGTAAACAAAATTTGCAGCTCGAATAACTTTTCCTGCAATCATACGAACATGAGCCTCGGTAAAATAGCACATGTTGCGATATTGCAAAGAAATTGTATTAAAACACGTCGAAAACACTGATTTAACAGCATGTGCATATATAACAACGAAAGCCTTTTGAAAATAACCGTACGAACATACTCCTGACTTAACAAATGTGCACACTCAATAATCAAAACACGCTAAAAACAAGGTTACGAACATATAACTGACTTAACACGATTTGCAAACATAACAATGAAAATATATTGAAACCTCCGTGAAAATCATAAAAATATACACAAGATTTAACACAATCCACAGATAGAACAGTGAAAGAGTGCTACAACACCCCTCAAGTACCATTGAAACCCCATGCATTTACAGTCACGTGAAAACGTTAGGACACCCTATGAAAGCCTGTGTATTTTTGTGACATTTTTGGATATATAGATATTTAATCTCAATTTCAACAATACTGAGAGATTATAGGAATATAACTAAACAATTACAACTGAAAAAAAGACTTTTCAAGATCTTCTGTAAATGTAATTCTACAAACATGCATATTCTAACTGAGGAAAAAGTTAGGACACTCCCACATTTATTCCCACTTAAAATGGTTCAACTCACACACAGGTGTATCACATCAGGTCCACATGATTAGAAGATCGTTACTCAGCATTTTGAATGAGGCTTGCCCTATTTAAACCTCAGACATTTAATTTGGTGTGCTCCTGACTGTTGAAGTGAGAGTGAGCACCATGGTGAGAGCAAACGAGCTGTCTGAGGTCTTCAGAAAGAAAATTGTAGCAGCTTATGAGTCTGGTAAGGAATTTAAAAAGATTCCAAAAGATTTTGAAATCAGCCACTTCCCGGAAAATAGTCAACAAGTGGAGGGCTTTCAAAACAACTGCCAACATGCCCAGGTCTGGTCGTCCAAGCAAGTTCACCCCGAGAGCAAACCGCAAGATGCTGAAAGAGGTCTCCAAACACCCTAACATGTCACCACGGGACCTACACCAGGCTCTGGCTACTGTTTATGTGAACCTGCATGCCTCTACAATCAAAAAGAGACTGCACAAATTTAACTTGCATGGGAGATGTGCAAGGAGAAACCTTTGCTCTCTAAGAGAAACATCAAGTTCAGACTGAAGTTTGCCAGAGAGAATGTAGACAAAGACCAGGACTTCTGGAATAATGTTCTTTGGACAGATGAGTCCAAAACTGAATTATTTGGACATCAAAACAGAGGACATGTTTGGCGTAAACCAAATACAGCATTCCAGGAAAAGAACCTCACACTAACTGTGAAGCATGGAGGTGGAAGTGTCATGTTTTGGGGCTACTTTGCTGCAGCAGGACCTGGACAGCTTACAATCATAGAATACACCATGAATTCTACTGTGTATCAGAGGGTGCTTGAGGATCATGTGAGACCATCTGTATTAAAATTAAAGCTGAAGCGGAACTGGACCCTGCAACACGACAATGACCCAAAACATACCAGTAAATCCACCAAGGACTGGCTGAAAACTAAGAAATGGAGAGTCCTGGAATGGCCGAGTCAAAGCCCAGATCTTAATCCCATTGAGATGCTGTGGGGTGATTTAAAACGGGCTGTACATGCAAGAAACCCCTCAAACATCTCACAGCTGAAAGAATTCTGCATTAAGGAGTGGGGCAGACTTTCTTCAGACCGATGTCAGAGACTGGTAGATGGCTACAAGAAGCGTCTCACTGCAGTTATTTCAACCAAAGGGGGGTAACACTAGTTACTAGGGGGTAGGGTGTCCTAACTTTTTCCTCAGTTAGAATATGCATGTTTGCAGAATTACATTTACAGAAGATCTTGAAAAGTCTTTTCTTCAGTTATAATCTCTCAGTATTGTTGAAATTGAGATTAAATATCTATATATCCAAAAATGTTACAAAAAATACACAGGCTTTCATAGAGTGTCCTAACTTTTTTACATGACTGTATATTGTTCGCCAATCACGTCTATTGAATACTAGAAATCATTATTTATAGAGCAGCTTAGGCATTATTGTCAAAGGACCCAAACCATTCATCTGATAGTTTATCTAGTGAAACTCGATTTTGTTTGTTTTTTTGTGAAGAAGAGACATCAATTTATAATCTTTTAAAGAATTACATCTAGGTTGGTTAATTAAGTCCTACATACGACCTTGTGACATCAATACTGCAAGCAAACAGACAGTGAACTCTATTATATATTTATTGATTAAAATAAAATAGCACTCACATTTTAATTTAATAGGGCATGCATATCTGTAACAATAAAAGAGATACATACCTGACAACGACAGGATATACATACGCAGCAATGAATGTTATAGATACCCGACAACAGCAAGATATACACACGTAACAATGAAAGGTATACATACCTGACAACAGCAGAATATACATACGTAACAATGAAAAGTATATATACCTGACAACGACAGGATATGCACTGTTCTTTGGCAATGAAAGGAATCTTGATTTCTTCACCTTCAACTTTGCACGTAATTGGTCGACCTTTTAGGAATAATAATAAAGTACTTGTTAACTTTTATTATACAAAAGTATCAATAACAAAATCTACATCAGAATTATTCACTACATATAAATTTGTGCTGGATTAAAGTTCTTTTTGTTTTTTGTTAAGTACAAAGCTGCACAAAGGGCTATCTGTGCTCTGCCCACTACCGTATCAAACCTGGTTTTCAGTAGTATAAGTCCGCAGACATACCACGTTGCTACTGGAGGCGTTGGATTAAAAGTAAGAAAGGTTAATCTTGCACTGTACCTTAAAAACAAACCATCTCAGTTCGTTTATTATGCAATAGATATTAGAGAAATATTATTTTAAAATACGGTACCCATATATATGTAATATTACACTGAGCTAAGTTTTTATAGTGGGAAGAACCATCTTTCGGTTTCGTCTGATAAAGGCAATTGATCTGGAAGTCTTGCCAGTCTGGTTATCCTTGACCATGTGTATGTCTTAAGCAACCTAAATGTTTACTAACATTGATCAGTGATTCTCACGATATATTCAAGAGAGTTTCGTATAAGGAAAGAATCTTTATTCCACGGTACACTTGACAGCTTCAAAAAATTTATCCTGAGATTATTTTTACTAAACAAGGAATTTAAGATTATAGTGGAAATAGAGTTAATTATAAAATAAAACAGCACGTCATGAAATATTTTAAATCAACTAATCAATATCTTAATTAATAGATATGCTTAAAAACATCATTTGTGAATTCTATTTATCTCCAATGGGATATTACAATATGTAATTATGCTAAGTAATTTGATGATGCAAGGGTCAACAGAACACCATAAATTTTCACCTTCTGCATGCGCTAATAAAATTAATTTAAAAACCTGAATTAAATCAAACTTCGTATCAAGCGATTTGTCTGACAGAGAAAAATTTATTTCTAACAATTACGTTTGTAATTTTGTTTTATAAGAACACATGCCGGCTATAATTCTCTTTAATTTATCTCTTGTGACATTTGATCTTAGAGTGGACACTATGACTGAGTTCATTCTTAGTTAGCTGTGACACTGTAGAACCTATGATTTATGAATCCAACCAAAGATGTTTATTTTACGTATCGTATACAGAATGTTTATTTTACGTATCATATACAGAATGTTTATTTTTATATATTCTTGAGTTTGTGAAAGGAAAATAAGAAGAAAAAAGAAAATCGTTTCACATTATACTTACAGTCAAGTAATCTTAAGTCCAGTTAAGCATTTTGATTTGATGTGTATCAACTAACGTTAAGAAACGAAGTTGTATGTAAACGTGACGCACTGGCCTAACCAGCACTATTTGGACATGCCATACTGGATCAACCAGAAGTTAGATACGATAAACTGTTTTAAGTAGCAACATTTACACGCCGTTCTAAACAACAGTGTGTAGATACAACATATTTTAACAGGAAGTATGTAGATAAGGAACACTGTCCTAAAAGGCAGAACTTAGACATGACACACTGTTCTAATCAGCAGTAGTTAGATAAGGAACACTGTCCTAAAAGGCAGAACTTAGACATGACACACTGTTCTAATCAGCAGTAGTTAGATAAGGTACAATGTTCTAAAAGGCAGAACTTAGACATGACACACTGTTCTAATCAGCAGTAGTTTGATAAGGTACAATGTTCTAAAAGGCAGAATTTAGACATGACACACTGTTCTAATCAGCAGTAGTTTGATAAGGTACAATGTTCTAAAAGGCAGAACTTAGACATGACACACTGTTCTAATCAGCAGTAGTTAGATAAGGTACAATGTTCTAAAGGCAGAATTTAGACATGACACACTGTTCTAATCAGCAGTAGTTTGATAAGGTACAATGTTCTAAAAGGCAGAACTTAGACATGACACACTGTTCTAATCAGCAGTAGTTAGATAAGGTACAATGTTCTAAAAGGCAGAACTTAGACATGACACACTGTTCTAATCAGCAGTAGTTAGATAAGGAACACTGTCCTAAAAGGCAGAACTTAGACATGACACACTGTTCTAATCAGCAGTAGTTAGATAAGGTACAATGTTCTAAAAGGCAGAACTTAGACATGACACACTGTTCTAATCAGCAGTAGTTTGATAAGGTACAATGTTCTAAAAGGCAGAATTTAGACATGACACACTGTTCTAATCAGCAGTAGTTTGATAAGGTACAATGTTCTAAAAGGCAGAACTTAGACATGACACACTGTTCTAATCAGCAGTAGTTTGATAAGGTACAATGTTCTAAAAGGCAGAATTTAGACATGACACACTGTTCTAATCAGCAGTAGTTTGATAAGGTACAATGTTCTAAAAGGCAGAACTTAGACATGACACACTGTTCTAATCAGCAGTAGTTAGATAAGGTACAATGTTCTAAAAGGCAGAACTTAGACATGACACACTGTTCTAATCAGCAGTAGTTAGATAAGGAACACTGTCCTAAAAGGCAGAACTTAGACATGACACACTGTTCTAATCAGCAGTAGTTAGATAAGGTACAATGTTCTAAAAGGCAGAACTTAGACATGACACACTGTTCTAATCAGCAGTAGTTTGATAAGGTACAATGTTCTAAAAGGCAGAACTTAGACATGACACACTGTTCTAATCAGCAGTAGTTAGATAAGGTACAATGTTCTAAAAGACAAAATTTAGATATGAAATATGGTTATAACTGGCATTATAAAGAAGTAACTTATTGTTCTAACAGTCAGTATTTAGACACGACACGGTGTTCTAACAGTAAGTATTTAGACACGACACGGTGTTCTAACAGTCAGTATTTAGACACGACACGGTGTTCTAACTGTAAGTATTTAGACACGACACGGTGTTCTAACAGTCAGTATTTAGACACGACACGGTGTTTTAACAGTCAGTATTTAGACACGACACGGTGTTCTAACAGTCAGTATGTAGACACGATACGGTGTTCTAACAGTCAGTATTTAGACAAGATATACTGTTCTTCTTAGTAGTGTTAGACAAGTCACGTTGTTCTAACAGGCATAACTGAGATGTGACACAGTTTTATATCTAGCAGCGTTTGACAATATATACCTCTCTAACCATCAATGCGTAGAAGTGACATACTGTTCCAAAAACAGTATTGAAATACAAATTAACTGTTCAGAATAGCAGTATTTAGATGTAACTTACTGTTAAAACAACATTATTTAGACATGACACACTGTTAAAAGAACAGCATTTAGACATGAGACACAGTTAAAAGAACAGCATTTAGACATGAGGCACAGTTAAAAGAACAGTATTTAGACATGACACACAGTTAAAAGAACAGTATTTAGACATAACTTACTGTTAAAAGAACAGTATTTAGACATGACACACAGTTAAAACAACAGTATTTAGACGTAACTTACTGTTAAAAGAACAGTATTTAGACATGAGACACAGTTAAAAGAACAGTATTTAGACATGAGACAGTTAAAAGAACAGTATTTAGACATGAGACACAGTTAAAAGAACACCATTTAGACATGAGACACTGTTAAAAGACCAGTATTTAGACGTAACTTACTGTTAAAAGAACAGTATTTAGACATGACACACAGTTAAAAGAACAGTATTTAGACATGAGACACAGTTAAAAGAACAGTATTTAGACATGAGACAGTTAAAAGAACAGTATTTAGACATGAGACACAGTTAAAAGAACACCATTTAGACATGAGACACTGTTAAAAGACCAGTATTTAGACGTAACTTACTGTTAAAAGAACAGTATTTAGACATGACACACAGTTAAAAGAACAGTATTTAGACATGACACACAGTTAAAAGAACAGTATTTAGACATGACACACAGTTAAAAGAACAGTATTTAGACTAACTTACTGTTAAAAGAACAGCATTTAGATATGACACATTGTTTTAATTATCAATATTCAGATATAACACAACGTTCTGAACAGTAGATGCGATAAAATTATCCTCAAAACAGAATATGGACACGACTGTCTCTTTTCATAAATATATTTAGATATTATACACTGTTCTTTCCGGATACTAAGGCTGTACGAAAATTTGGAAAACTAAATATTCATTAACAATTTTGAAAGTTATCACTTGAACACAATTTTTAATGCTCAAAACGTATATATTTATTTCTCCCGAATACTTTCGGTTTTACTGAATGAATTTTTATTTTTAATTTGGATCAATTAGAAAGTTATTTTATGTGTACTTTATATGTACATAAATTTACCTCCGCTACCGAACATGCTAGTTCCAGTGGTGAACGTTTATATTTCATTTATTATAGACATGACCATGTTTCTCTCAAAGCTGCATTTTAAGTATTTTCACCAACATTGTACTGCATGACACCCCGTCTAATGCGGTGTCCCTAGCTTACTAAGTTAATATCCCTTCTCTTTTGGGGATGCCATACAAAATACTGACCCTAAAACAAAGCCAGTTAATTCAGACGCTCTCTATATTGAAATATGTTCTAGCCTCATTCACTTCGTCTTCAAGAGCTTAAAAATTATTTCAGAATAAAAGATCACATTTTTGAAACGCTTGCTCTTGATTTTAAGCAATGTTTCGTAAACAGTTATCTTTTATTTTTATCTATTAACAACCGTATCTACGAAGTCCTCGTTTATTTCGTTGTTTCGTCTATAATTTATCTTCTAGTCCTGTTGATGTAGGAGAGTTGTTTGGACTCACTATAAGCATCGTGCATAACACGATACACGCTACTAAAGAATTTCTTAGAACACGAGACTTACGATTTACTGACCGTGACATCTGACTTTGTGTAGTCCTGTGGTATTTGTTGGAGCACGTGCGTCCCAACCACTAGCAAGTGATCATCAGTCTTGCCAAATAAACTATTAACCGTGTTCAAATTACCTTCAATAAATAAAGCTCGGTTTATAAATACGTGAAGAGAAGTTGAATGGGATTTCATCTCCTAGGTGCTTCGCAGGCGCTTTTCTGTCAGCGGGTAGCGAACTTGTAAGGACGTAGGAAGTTATGCGTCAAACACTATTCGTAAGAGAGTTTTGTTCGCGTCGTTACGAGTGCAAAAAAATTACTTGTAGCATCTGTATTAACAGTCGAAATAACAAATTTAGGTTCCGCATAAAAAATAAGACCATTACGAGATATTGAAACTAGTAAAATATTACTTTCAGCGTCAAAGTACACAAGACAACGAAAATTCTAATCACGTAACCAAGAATGCAAATACGTATGTATGTTTCGGACTAATGAATGTGATATTTGTAATACTAACATAACTATTGTTGTTTATCTAGTAAGAAAAACGAAAAGTTCGTGTTTACACTGCAAAAGTGTTATTCGTAACACTGTAACAGGACTGTTAAAGACCAATTGGTGTCTGCATTTTAACATAATATTAAAGTTATTTGTAACAATGTAAAAGGACTATTGAAGCTTAATTGGTGTCTACGTTATAACAAAATATTAACAGTTAATTATAACACTGCAACAGTACTAGTAAAGTCCAACTGGTGTCTATCTACACTTTAACACAATATGGAAGTTATTTATAACACTGTAAAAGGACTATTGAAGCTTAGTTGGTGTATCCGTCATAAGAAAATACTGACAGTTAATTATAACACCGTAACAGGACTATTAAAGTCCAGTTGGTGTCTATCTACACTTTAACACGATAATGAAATTATTTGTAACACTGTAACAGGACAATTGAAACCCGTTTGGTAGCTAAACTGTAACACAAAAGAAACTATAGAAACAACTGATGCTTAAAATGTAACAGAAACAGTTGATACTTACACTGTAGAATACAATAGAAATATTCACAGTATAAATATATCAACCAATTATTATTTCAATACAAAAACAGCCTGAAGCTCGCTCCTA
The DNA here is from genome assembly GCF_004210375.1 of Tachypleus tridentatus. Lineage (NCBI taxonomy): Eukaryota > Metazoa > Arthropoda > Merostomata > Xiphosura > Limulidae > Tachypleus > Tachypleus tridentatus. The sequence goes on from NC_134831.1 coordinate 71,412,366, forward strand.
CACGTGAAGAGACGTGTAATTAATAGTGTCTTAATAGCGTCCTCATATGTACAAAACAAAGCCAATGTTAATGTTATAACTGAACTCCCACTTTACATCCTCGTATTGACGTTAACCGATAACATCAAGTTTTATTTCAAAACTTAAAAATATAAACAGCCTTTCTAGAGACTCAAAAGTTAAGTTTTACATAAAGCAACACTGTACTAGGTATGCCTAATCAGGTTTCTGCGCCCGCTTTTTTTGCTTACTTACATACATACATATATTTTTTTTGTCTCTTCTCCTCATTCAAAAAGTCACAAACCTATTGTAACGTGCTGGTGAAAGCCTCTTCCATACAGTAACCGTTGATTTGCATGCCTGTTACGGTCTAGCGAATTTCTAGTTCTAGCTGATCCACCATCTGAATGCACTGTTGTTTCGAATAACAAATTCAGTAGTTTTATTTCCAGCCACTTTCGCACGAAGAATACAAAAGTTTCAGTAATGTGTTGAACCTGAGGCTATCAAAGGGAATCCCCACCAACTTGAATATGAAACGATCCATAAGAAAAAAAACAAAAGTTGACCACGATCGTCAAATTCGTTAAGAAGCTGCACTGCTCTGTATAACTAGCACACAGAAAACTAGCATTGTTAACATTAACAAGACCATTCTTGTCTCTCTTAGCATATTTTGAAACAAACCGTAGTAGGTTTATTAATTTTTATTCCTAACACAACTACAACCTCAAAAGAATTTTTTCAGTGAGACCTGTTTTTCGAAGTACCATTAATTTTGTCTTTAATCTGTCTAAGTGCATTTTCTTAGAAATTTTATTTTTCTCAAGTAATACATCAAGATGGAAACAAAGAGAATGCTTTATGGTATTCACCACATGGTTTTGTCGTTTATAGGATTTAATGCAACATTGTTAAACTAGGGTAAATGAAACTTTCATCTAACTCCAGGCCCGGCATGGCCTGGTGGTTAAGGCGCTAGACTCGTAATCTGAGGGTCGCGAGTTCGAATCCCCCGTCACAACAGACATGCTCGACCCTTCAACTACGAGGGGTGTTATAATGTGACGGTCAATCCCACTATTCGTTGATAAAAGAGTAACCCAAGAGTTGACGATGGGTAGTTATGACTAGCTGCCCTCCGTCTAGTCTTACACTGCTAAGTTAGGGACAGATAGCCCTCGTGTAGCTTTGCGCAAAATTCAAAAACAAACAAACAAATCTAAGCCCTGACTGAGATTTAAAAAAAAAATCAAGCCTGTGAACTCTGGTGCATTAATCTTGGATGATTAAAAAAATAGAAAAAATAAGATGCAAATGTTATGTTGAAAATAATAAAAAAATACCGTACTTTACGCCCTATAAGACGCTACATTGTGAAAGACGCACCCTAATTTTGCAAACACAATTCTAAGTAAAAATATATGTACTCAGCAACCAACACCTTGATGTAACCTTGACCTTTTTCAATCTACTGAGTAAATACAGTCAAATACATCATATTCTTTACAATATATCGACAATATTAGTTAAATTGAATGTTTTATTTTATGGAAAATGCTTGTAATTGGTAAGTAGTGAGATCTCTATGAGAAACCGTTTTGAGTGGACCATAAACTAACCTCTTGTCTTAATCTATCACTTTTGTCTTGGAAGACGCGTGGGGACTTTTCAAGGTATTCTTAAAGAAAAACTGTGGGTCTTACAAGGCGTAAAATACGGTAACAGTATTAAAAATCTATCCAACTAGAATCATTTTATTTGTTTGTGTACTTCTTATTGCAGCATTTATTTTGTTTTTTGTTTGTTTTTTTTCTTGGAATTTCGCGCAAAGCTACACGAGGTCGATCCGCGCTGGCCTTCCCTAATTTAGCAGTGTAAGCCTAGAGGGAAGGCAGCTAGTCATCACTTGGACTACTCTTTTACCAACAAATAGTGGGATTGACCGTAACATTATAACGTCCCCATGGCTTAAAGGGTGAGCATGTTTGGTGCGACGGGGATTCGAACCCGCGACCCTCAAATTATGAGTCGAATGCCTTAAACCACCTGGCCATGCAGGGACAATCTATTTTGTTCTGAACATTTCTTATAACAATCCCTACTTCCCGTTAAAAATTTTAATTTTTTCCTGTTTATTTGTTCAGTTTTATATGTCCATGGTATGGACATACTCATATCCCTGATATCTATAACTTTTACAAGAATTAAAACCACAATAAAAAATTCATAAAGTCTAATCCTCACTTTGGTCTACAGATAAAGCTGTCAAATCAAGATTTAAACTTTATAAATTTGTGACTGCTGCTTAAATTATTGTTTTCTTGTAGCAGGATTGCTGTTTAATAATTTTCAATGATTTTTTTTTCTAAATTTTATGTCATACTTGCATAAAAGTATGTACTTTACTTTTAGGAACTTTCACGCGTTCATCCATCCATAACTAGCGCCATCAGGTGGGTTGAACTGGGTTGAATAGATATTTAACTACGGGCATGATATATCTACCATCTGTATTTTATCTGAGGTTTTTTATTAAAATATCCAAAGCGGATACCGACAAGCTAGTTAAGTAAGCTCGAGACATATTTTAGTGATAGTCAGAGCTGTCTAGGCGCTAGCCCCACTGACGTGATCAGCGAAGTAGGCAGTAGACGAAAATGTTGTTGTATTAGGAATTTTTGAATTATTATACTAGAAGTGTTAGCGATCTTTACAGCGTATATTTAGTATATATGTGCATAATGTATCGCAACCAATAATTTCAATAACCGTTGTTTTTGTTTTTTCGTTTAGGATTTCCATATGTTGATTTTTTTTGGTGTGTAAATTATTTGTAATACTTGTCGATCCTACTATTAAGTACTACTGTAATTAAAATACTGAGGAATAGGCATACCTTAATTAAACTTAATATTTTAATATTATATTATATAAAGAAGAAATATAACTAAAATATAGCTTATCGCACATATCCACGTATTCACTTTTTTATTTGCCCTACACCTGTTATGCAAAAGGTTCGAAAGTTACCCTAATTGTCGTTATTGATAACAGTGATAGATCAGCTGTTTATCTTATTTTATCCAGCTTCATATCATTTAAATAAAGATAAGTTTTGTAGTCTTGATAAATATTATTTTCACAAAACCCCAACAACAGTTAATGTTTTCACACAGAATTGTCTCGAGCTACTCTTGACAGATTTCGAATTAGTTCAAAGATAACTGATAATTTTATGGATAGATTATGAATACCAGGAGTAGCACCTACGAGTGAATTCTAAACGTATATAATTGAATAGCATTATTTAAAACTGGAGGATAAGTCTAATATTTGAGTAAGATTGCGCACTCTTTGTACTAATAGAGAAATTCTAATTTATTTTAAATATTTCTGCTAATACAGCGTTTTAAAAAACTTTCATCCCTAAGCCTTACTTTCATAGTTAGGGTTAACATGATTTTGTTTTTAATTAACTAGTTGCAAACACACTTTCTTTTGTCACATATTATAATTTATCTCGATGAGTCTCCAAGTTATTATGTTACGTATTACAATTTCAATTATCAGAAACCAAGTTAAGTTATAATTTGGATTTAGGAATTAATTAAATGTCAATATGTATTAAGTTTACGATATTTACCAACAGGATTGATACACACAATATTATTTCTTAATACAAATACATTTTAATATACAAACAATACTACAACTTATTGTAACAGGTATTACAAACAGTTTTACAAATGATGATTTATATAAAAAAAGTTTTATAAACTTACAAACAATATCGAGTTTTCTATCTTGTCTGGAACTAAATATCATATGAACGGTTCACGATGAACGTACTAATTCCAAGGTGGTATCGATACAATTCACTTAAGTAGTTTTTATCGCTGAAGTTAAACGATTTGTAACGTTAGAAATATATATAAACGTTCCTGGTCAAATACCTGTAGTTTTCCTATTGATAAGAGTTTATCACAATTATAGCTTCCGAGGTTTATAGTATACTGACCGTAGCAAACCAACAATATATACTTTCTCTGCGTGATGCGATGGTTCCCATTTTAATCTTTGAGCGAGATTCTCGAAATTTCAGGTGGTAGTAACACTGGCAATCAATAGTATTTATGTACACATATAGTAAATTGTTGGTTCTTACACTCGAGAATTTTCTAAATTTCGTAATACACATTTAACACTATAAGCTCATGTATTTCTAAATATATAGCTAATTAAAACAAACATTGATATTAAAATAAATATACAATAGTAAATCCATTATACTTGTAATAAATATATTTTGAAATTGTGTTTCCACACTCAGCATATGCTGAGTCTAAAAGTTCATTCCGCATAATATTCACAAAACGTTTAATTTCGTTTTGTAGACACCTCAATCTGGCTCTACATTGTACCTGCGGTTAGTAAAATTAAGGTTGGTATGACAGCTTTTATTTACAAATTGCTCTTAGGAAATTTCTCGGAGCGCTTATACTATCAATGTGATAATTCATGATTTATGTTATTAAGCTCTACTTCAGTTGCAACGTATTATTTATATCAACACACTTGTTTAATCTGGCCATTTGAAATTATACAACTCTTTAAGCGTGCACAAGTGTAACTCATTTCGAGATGCGCGCGTGTGTGTTTCTCATAACAAAGCCACATCGGGCTATCTACTGAGCTCACCGAGGGAAATCAAACCCCTGATTTTAGCGTTGTAAATCTGTAGATGTACCGCTGTGAGAGCGGGGAGCAATTGCCAGTTGCCATCTTTAATGTCCTACAACATGAGGCTTAGCATGGCCAGGTGGTTAAGGCACTAAACTCTTTATCTGAGGGTCGCGGTTTCGAATCCTCATCACACCAAACATGTTCGCCCATCAACTGTGCGGGCGTTATAATGTGACGGTAAATCCTAGTATTCGTTGGTAAAAGAATAGTCCAAGAGTTGGCGGTGGATGGTGATAACTAGCTGCCTTCTATCTAGTCTTATACTGCTAAATTAGGGACGACTAGCGCAGATAACCCTCGTGTAGCTTTGCGCGAAATTCTAAAAAACAAAACAAATAAACCAAATATTTGTTTACGTGTACAAATAAGTCCTTTTAAATCTAAAGGTGATTATAAAATGTCGAATTTTTCTCACGTTTTGTGTAATTAACTGAAACTATTTTTGAAAAATCTATTTATCACTTATCGTGTAAATATAAACTGCTGGCCAAAATTTTAAGGCCAATGAACATAAAGAAAAAATATACATTTTGCGTTGTTAGGCTCAACCACATATTTAAATAGAACTTCGAAAGATGAAAATAAGAAAAGGGAAATTAAAACTTTTTTTAGCATTTAATAGGGAAGATGTGGATACTATGAAATTAGCCTAAATACTAGCTGGTCAAAAGTTTAAGACCATACCAAAAAGAAGTCCTAAACAGGGTAGGAAATTCCCAACAAGAGGTCTCAGTAGTGAGTTGCACGTCCGTCATTGCGAATAACTGCAAACATTCGCTTTGGCATGGTCAATATAAGCGTTTGCAGAAGGCTGGCTGGAATGTTATTCCAAGTGATGAAGATGGCTTCACGAATATCATGCACTGTTTGGAATTGACGTCCATTTCTATAGACTTTCCTTGCCATTCACCCCCACACATATTCAATGGGGTTCAGTTTGCGTGAACACGCTGGATGGTCCAAAAGAATCACGTTATTCGACATGAAAATGTCCTTTGTCCTGCGGGTAATGTGGATTGCAGCGTTGTCTTGCTGAAAGATCCAGTAATTTCCACACAAGCGAGGGCCTTTAGTCAAATAGGATGCTCTCTCCAGCCTGCCAATGTAGCAAGTTGCTGTTTGACGCCCCTGTATAACCTGAAGCTCCATTGTTCCATGGAAGGAGAAAGCGCCCCAGATCATGATGGAACGTCCTCCACTGTGTCGTGTAGAAAATGTCTTCGGTGGAATATCCTTAACGTGCCAGTATCGTTGGAAGCCATCTGGACCATCCAGGTTAAAGTTTTTTCTCATCAGAGAGCTACACCTTCTTCCACTTTTCTACGTGCCATGTTTGGTGCTTCTCAGCAAAGTTTAAAAAAGCTGTTTCGTGGTGTGTAAGGAGGCGTGGCCTTTAAAGACATTTACGGTTTTTAAAGCCTTTCTCTTGTAGATGCCGTCTTATTGCTTTTGAGCTGCATTCTGCGTCCGTAAGGGCCTTAATCTGGTTCGACGATCGGCTAGTGTCTTGCCAGACAACCCGTCGAATCCTCCTGCTCAACGCCGGCGAAAGTTTCTTGGGCCGATCACTTGAAATTTTCGTTTCGTATCCCTCAGGGTCTTTTAAGAAATTTGCAACAGCAGTTTTACTACGCCAAATCTCACCAGCGATGACATGTCGAGAGAGACCTTGCTTTTGCAGCTCGACAATTCTGCCACGTTTAAACTCTGTTAACTTTTTAGCCTTTGTCATGTTTTTACCCCATGTAACACAGGCGATGTCAGTGGAAGATGTTGACAACGCTAATACTTAAACACAACTGATTAAATTTCGTTATGTGTTTACCGATTAACGCTTCGTTTCAGTATGGACTTAAACTTTTAACCAACTAGTATTTAGGCTAATTCCATAGTTCACATTTTCCTTATTAAGTGCGAAATTTTTTTTTTATTTTTATTTCCCTTTTCTTATTTTCATCTTTCGAAGCTCTATTCAAATAAGTGGTTAAGTCTAACAACGTAAAATGGATATTTTTTCTTTACGTTCATCGGCCTTAAGAATTTGGCTAGCAGTGTGTGTTTTTGATAAACATTTGTGATTTTCGTGTAGGCTATTGCATGGCGGGGTGGATAAGTTTCCAAGGTTCTTTTGCTAATTTTTGAAATCAGTGTTTTTCACAGAAAATAATTTATTAATATGAATTTTAGAGATTTAGTTCTATTTAAAAAAAGATTGTGTTTCATGTTTTCTAAAAGTTGTAAAAATGAACACTGCTTCATAGGATCTACTACTAAGGACACAACGAGGCTAAAGAAAACTAGTTGACAAAACTGGTCTTACGCTCAGTGATGTCGAGAAACCCACTTGTTGAGAAATTTATATGCAAAAACGGCTCGTTTGGGTTGAGAAAATATTTTACATAGAAGAGCGAACAACGTTTCGACCTTCTTCGGTCATCGAGCCGTTTTTGCATATAAAAATGGTCTTACACTGCTAAATTAGGGACGGCTATCGCAGATAGTCCTCGTGTAGTTTTGCGCGAAATTCAAAAACAAACAAATAAACAGACTCGAATGAGTTCGTCTTATTCAATTTCACCCGAAGCTGCTCGAGGTTCATTTTGTTACCCGTCCCCAATTATGAAGTGGCAGACTAGACGGAAAGCAGCTGGTCAACATTAACCAGCATTTTCGTTCATCCATATTATCTTAACCAAATATTCAAAATGTTCTGTTAATATTTGAAAAAAAAATCAAAAACTATAACAGAGCAAATGTAGATCACGTTACTGTTGATACAATGTTTGACATTTTATAATTGTCCTAACAATTTTACCTTTTATAATATTTAGAGCCACTTTTCTGCAGTTGTCTTCTGTTTAGACCATCAATAAAAGACTGCCAAAGCAATGAGCGAATCCAAATACTCATGTCCAAAGTCACGTCCTAATTTCATTGTTTTTGTTTGTTTTATTTAGTGCATGAAACGTTGCTATTATTAACTAACTATGCAACTGGTAAATTTAATATTGTGACCCTAAATACATAACTTTACCGTAAAGAAAAGATAGAAAAGAGAGAGACTTATTCTATACCTGTAAGTACTACCAACTAAACCAAATCGACATTTTGTTATCAGTTGGATATTTCCAACTTCTATTCCCTTTCTGGCTAATCCCAAAAGATTAGCTATGCTAGATTACTTGGCGAAACCTAACCACTTCCACCTTTCTGATTGCTTATAGAAGCGAAACAAAACTATATCTTGAAAAAGAACAAATTAGAGTGTCTTCGTTTACAGGTTCGATAATCAAACTATCAGGTTTGATATGACACACGCTTTTTGCCAAGACTGTAATGATGTGCTAAAAGGATACGCTTATTCGTTTTTTAACATTTTCTTTCAATCATGATGTTGAAGAAAAGAATTATCATATAAAACGATGTTTGTTTAAAGATATAATTACTCCTTACCGAACGAATAAATCGAATTTATACAAAACTCTACCTCCCATTCTAAATGGTAATATCTTTATTTTCGAAACACAGAAAACTTAAAAGGGGCCCAGCATAGCCAGGACTCGTAATCCGAGGGTCGCGTGTTCGAAACCCCGTCTTTCAGTCGTGGAAGCATTGTAACGTGACGGTCAATCCCACTATTCGTTGGTAAAAGAGTAGCCCAAGAGTTGGCTATGGATGATGGTGACTATCTACCTTCCCTCTACTCTTACATTCCTAAATTAGGGATGGCTAGCGCAGATAAACATCGCTTAGCTTTGCGCGAGATTCAAAAGAAAAATAAAATATTTTACATTTATCAATAGATGGCGCTATATTTGATTACAAGTGAACAATAAAATATGTTTAATATTTCTTATTAGAACATTTCATGGTGAAGAAAACTCATCTGCAATATTTATATAGTCTCGCACAATATCTTACTACGAGAAAAACATACAACTTCTCCTATAAACAAAATCTAGACCAATTAGAGATGAACCTCAGCAGTTACTGATAAAATAAAGCATAACTACTTATCACAAGACTTTCAAGTATCTCGTGTGAAGAAACCACACACCACAAGTAAGATAAAAGACGTCTGACATATTTTCCATATCCAGCTTGTTTGAATGAATTACTGACACTCGGTATCCGTAGAAAGTTGACATATTAATAGTTTTTTCTTTCTATACTAATTAATTTTACTTTCTTCGCCCTTGATGAAATACAAATAAATTTAATATTAGGATCTGTTTATCTTGTAAAACGTTTCCTTCATGGGTTTAAGTATTACAAAGATATTTTTCATCGTGGCCAATATATTGTTTCTTTGAATTTGTCAGTCATTATTATCCTGTGAATAACAGGTTTACTGGGTTTTGTTTTGTTTCTCATTTTTATCTCCTACCATAAGACAAAAGGCCTAAAAAGTTTCTGTTGCCAACGTTACCCTTCAAAGCAAAATACAATGCTTTTGTTTTTGCCTGTGTGTCAAAATTGTTGAAGCGCTAACTTTGGTAAAGTTTGTTGCCACGAACATTTCACTCCAATTTAATGGACGTAATCCACCAGTTGTATTGTTTGTTTGTTTCGAATTTCACGCAAAGCTACTCGAGGACTATCTGCGCTAGCCGTCTGTAATTTAGCAGTATAAGACTAGAGGGCAAGCAGCTAGTCATCATTATCCACCGCCAACTCTTGGGCTACTCTTTTACCAATGAATAGTGGGATTTACCGTCATATTATAACGGCTTAAAAGGTGAGGGTGTTTAGTGTGATGGGGATTCGAACCCGCGACTCTCTGATTACGAGTCGAGTGCCTTAACAGCCTGGCCATGCCGGGCCTCGCCGGTTGTAGTCTACCGCATATTATTCAACAGGTGTAATCCAACAGATGTAAACCATTATTCGCCAGATGTTATTCAAAAAGTGTAATCCAACAGATTATGATTAGATGAAAAAAAAAAGTATTTTAAGTCCTTCTCAAGGCTATTAATAAAGTTTAGCCTTTCTCGATAGTAAAAAACAAACAAACAAAGAACTCAGAGTAAACCTGTAAACCTCATTGAAATAATAAAAATTATTCTAGTAAATCTCTATCAAATAATCCGGATAATCACAACATAGTACATGTATAAGTCCAGGATGAAAATCTGTTCTTACAAGTTGAAACGAGATTTCCAAGTAGTTACAACGGTCGAAAGAAACACGAGTTACTGTCCAAGATGATGAAAAACCACAGGTAATGGAAAAGTTATCAGAGATTTTGCCGTTAGAGGAACTAGCTTTGATACTTTCATGTATCCTTTTCTGTTTCACGCGTCTTCTGATAGGAAGACTGGTCAGTAAGTAACGAAGCTCCCGTGTATCTCAGAACGGCTAGTATGGGCATTAACACTTTTATTGGTAAGCAGAGAACAATGTTTCGACCTTTCTAGCTCATCTTCAGGTTAACCAGTCGTTCTGAGATGCATTTTTTATTTCAAGCGGGTTTCACGTCATCAAGAACGTCCTATGTCATGTCGCCGTTGCTGACCAGTTTTCTTGCCAGAAAACACGTAAGACGGAAGAGAACACACCAGTGACAAATGCGGTGTACGGACTCGTGCGGATTAAGGCTTAGTGCCCTTGGCGAATTTTTTTTTTTTTTTTTTGCTGCGCCCACCTCCACGTGATAGCTCCAGAATCAAAGCCTTTGCATTAGTTATAAGTCACTAATCACGTTGTCATGCGCTGGGCACTCCTTTATTGATATCTTGATCTGGTGGGGCGGGTTGCAACGCCCCAGTATTATAAAATTAAATAAAAACATGATTCATCATACTATTGTTGCCGCTTTTGTTTGATGTTTCTTAAATTTGCTACCCTAGGCAGTTGGCTATTCTACCTAAGCCTAAATGTGGCCCTAAGTACGGAGTAATAACTCATATTTATCTCATTGATGGCTTAGTGTGCAGTTTACCTATTTTTGTAATTCTCTAACTGCCAAGTTATGGTTTTTATCCAAGGTTTTCTAACACCATGCCACATGAATGATATGAAATACATTACAACTGTAAAACTATAGTAACGAAAGCGATGTTTAGACCCATATAATTTGTCCTGTTACCACTCAATATAGTAATGATTAACATATGGGCTTTATGCTGGTAGCTACACCTTTTTACCGCATACTTCTTTATGGTATATATTTATTACAAAGTACTTTTTGTATATTTTTTAAAATAATTTTCTTTGAAGCACCAGTGAGTGTTGTAACGGATTTACCATTACACGTTTATTTTAATAACCGCCCTTGTTTCAGTGTAATTTTCTTTTTTGTATGTGACAAATATTCTTGATTGTATTCGAAGTTTGTAGAAGATTCTTGAGCGTAAGAATCAACAATGTACTAGGTGTGTGTCTGTAATACCAGTGATTGACAGCATTGTTGCTAAGCGAACTTTGGTGAATGTTCGAGATTCTTGTGATTCATATAAAACGCAGCTAGATAAACGATAAACGGAAGAGGATTATTATTTGTTAACTATACTGAGTGTGCTGTAGGCCTCGGATGTTATAATGGTCATTAACACCTATTAATAAAAAAACTACAAACCGTTTAACTTCAGTAAACTAACTTTGGACGTTAGTATTTCTACGAGAACATTGGTATTCTCGCTGGTGAAACTCACGGGTGCTTCAAGCCCAGCCATCCGTCAAAAGTGTACAGGTGTATCAACAAATAATTTACTTCCTCTGGACGTCAATAAAATATTCAGTTCCAGACCGGATACAAAACTCAGTATTGTCCGAAAGCTTGTAAAACTGTTATGTATATAAACTGATATTTGCAGGCCCGGCATGGACAGGTGGTTAAGGCGCTCGACTCGTACTCTGAGAGTCGCGGGTTCAAATCCCCGTCCCATCAATCATACTCGCTCTTTCAGCCGTGAGGGCATTACAACGTTACGATTAATCCTACTATTCGTTAGTATAAGAGTAGCCCAAGACTCTTACTCTGCTAAATTAGGCACGGCTAGCGCAGATAGCCCTCAGGTAGCTTTGCGCAAAATTTCAAAACAAACAAACAAACCATCATTTGTGATCATTATTATTAATAACCGTTATTATAAATTGTGTTGTTTCTTTTTTTCGTTTGTATATCAACATATATTTGTGTTAAAAAAAGGAAATTGTGTGAATCAATCTTGTTGGAAAATATCATAAGTTTGATAGATGTTAACATTTAATTTACTCCAAAATTCAAATTCCCGATTACTTGAAACATTAATACGTCAAAATACGAAACATTATAAATTGTAGACTCGTCCGAAATAAATTATAATACGTAACAGTATATTTTAGTCTCATTGTAACAGTTGTCATAAAAAGTTCCGCTTATAAGCTTGTTTGTTTGTAGTTAAACACGAAAATGGGCTATCAATGCTGTGCCCGTCTAGGTATAGAAACAAGATTTTTAGCTTTATTAACCGTCAGAATTTCTGCTGAGCTACTGGGGAGGCAAGTGTAATTAAATAAATCGAACGGCCCCCCCAGTGGCTCAGCGGTATGTCTGCGGACTTACAACGCTAAAAACCTGGTTTCGATACCTGTGGTGGGCAGAGCAGAGATAGCCCATTGAATAGCTTTGTGCTAAATTCAAAACAACAACATAAATCGAACAGTTTCAAGTGAGTGGACGTGAAGGGGTTAAACGTGTGTGAAAGGAGATGCGAGTTCATTGTCCGAATCACAGTTTGTTTTATTAAGATGGATATTTGTAGTTAACATAGGTGGCTTCATTTCAAACGCGTGACACTAGTACTTTAACCCCAATTAACATACAAGTTGACTTATCGGAATGAAGAAAATGTTGCATTGTTTACGTTACCATGACCACAAGAACAAATTTTAAGGCCCACACACAAAGATATGTTAATCTTGTTGCCAGACTGCATCTCAGCTCCTTCAACTATCTTGTTAGATTAAGATGTTTACAAAATGATTTGGAGAAAAAAAGTTTCACATCTTTCGCACACCATTTAACATATTTTGTTTTCTCACCGCCTTAGTTTGTCATTATATAGACTATAGAGACACTTGAGTGAGATTTTAAAATGAAAGACAAAGAAAGATAAACTTACTATTTTTACACTATTCCTACATTTTTTTATTATATTCTTTTATATATTTTTTTAAAAATTTCAATGGCCCCTTTCTGTCTGTTATAGAAACGAAAAGCTGAGTTAAGTCAAGATAAGTAACATCTTACTAATAAGAACTACAGTGTTGATGGCTACAGTCACCAATATTGAAAACAAAAAAGTATCCGTCGAGAAAGGTTCATTTTGTTTTTAATTTCGTGTAAAACTACAAAAAGGGCTGGCTTTCTGTGCTAGCTATCCTTAAGTTAGTAGTGGCAGACTCGATGAAAGACAACTAGTCATCACCACCTACCACCAACTCTTGGGCTGCTCTTTTAATAACGAATAGTGGGATTAATCATCACATTACAACGCCTCCGCAGTTGAAAAGGCAAGCATGCTTGGCGACGGAGATTCGAACCTGTGAACCTCACACTGCACCGAGAATCCTAACCAACCGGCCATATCAGGCCTTCCGTCGAGAAAGAAAATGACAACTGCTGGTATCAAGCGAAACGGAAATATTCTGTTCCAAATATAAGTTAAATAATGGTGTGTGTGTGTGGAAATTTTAATGTTTCAGTAAAGTGTAATTAAACACAAAATTACTTAGGAATAGAAGCGAAAACGAAATGAAAATAGGAAGCTAAATAACTTACGTTTATTTATCAGAGACTGTACCAAATGGCTGACAAATTAAACCTACAGTAGCAGATTCAGCCATGACGAGTAATATGTTTAATTGTAATGGTGGTTAAGGCGTTGAACTCGTAATCGGAGGGTTGTGGGTTCCAATCCCAACAAACCAAACAAACTCGCCCTTTCAGCCGTTGGGGGCGATATAATGTCACGGTCAAAACCATTATTCGTTGGTAAAAGAGTAGCCCAAGAGTTGGCGATGGGTGGTAATGACTAGCAGCCTTCCATTTAGTCTTAACACTGCTAAAATAGTGACGGCTAGGGCAGGTAGCCCTCGTGTAGCTGTGCAGGAAATTAAAAACAACCAAACAAACAATTTAAGTGTAACATTTGCGTCAACCATTTGTTACAGCATGAAGTCTGTCATACTGGTGTGTTTAGGACTTCTTGAACATTTTCACAGCAGGTTGCAATACTGTGTGTATATGAAAAATAAAATAATTCACATTCAAATAATGACATTTTAAAACATAAAAACAGACATAAACACCATACAAAATTCTGACCAGACTCCTTTTAAACGAACCTTTCTATTTCGAGTTAGTTTCCCTTGGTAATAACGTACAGCGGTATGTCTCCGGATTTACAATGCTAAAATCAGGGGTTCGATTCCCCTCGCTGGGCTGAGCAGATAGCCCTTTGTGGCTTTGCTATACGAAAAAAACACACACACTTTGTAATAATCCTCTAAATTCCAGGCTAAAATTGTATATATTTATGAAATTGTAAGACAGTTTAATTAGTTGTTAAACATAAAACTACAACAAATATGCCCTGTATTTATATTATTTATAGCATCGACAGCACATTAAAAATAGTTAACTCTCACCACCTTATGAAAGCAAAGACTTTCTGAAAGTTCTCTTACAATTCGACATAAGTTGTATTCAAAATGATTTCAGATTGGACAGACTATATACCTTAAATGAACTTTGGCGGGTCAAAACACATCATAGCAAC